>NC_056731.1:1651966996-1652106996 GCF_019279795.1 Protopterus annectens | reverse complement strand
TCTTGTATCTTAAATAAGTACTACAGCAAAAGTTACAATAATGGATAATAAATGCTTCCTACATCTGCCTAAGTATCTACAACTGTACAATTGCTATATATCCTCCAACTATTGCAGCCTTTATTTTTAACCATAAGTGTATGTGCAAATCTCTAGAACCATTATCAAATGTGTGCTAACAGCTTGCAGGACATATGCTCACAATATGCATGAAAATCTATTAAATGTCTTGGTTTATTACTGGGTAATGGGTTCAAAGGATCCAAAAAATTGTAAATAAAATACAATAAAAATAAAATGAGTAACAGTGATTTGGTGTTAGTACTGGATTATTTTGGCTTTTTAATGAACTGTTGATATATCTGACTTTTTTCCAGTTATGCTAGACTGTTTCTGCAGGTTTTAGAGTTATATGGTACATGCATGTTGAGTGTCATTTTCCTGCTTGGATTTCATCATATGAATGCTAATTGTTTGCTGCCTGCATCCTCCAAATAATTTTTACTATTAGTTTTAATCTCTCTACTGTGGAACAGTATGAAACGACATTTTAGAGCAACCCTCTCTGCCAAAAATTACAGCAAAATGTAATGCATTACACCTTGTTTGTTTTGTAATAGAAATAATATGCTACATGGCTTGATTGTTAACTGCTGTTGTTGCATTGTGTTTTATTTGTATATTAAGCTGCATTTCCACATATTTTGCCATATGGAATGGCTGACATGCTGCCAGTCCGCACTTCAAACACGAATCCCAGCCTAATAAAATTCCAAAGAAGAAGCTAACAGAAGAGCACAGAGTATTCACAATATGGTGTGGAAAAACAGCTCTGTATATTTATTACACACACTGTTTTCTACTGATGATAATTATCCACATTTATCCTATCAGCTTTCTACAATTCTCTCTCACATCACCTGCTTGCATTTAGGTTATCTTGTTAGGATTAGCTACAAACCCAAAACGTTGGCACATCTCAAAGATGAAATACATTGCATGGCCATTATTTTATTTCATTGCTCTGTTTTATTACAGTCAGACATCTGACGTATGCACAGACAAAAAGGTACTTATAACTGCTGGGTAAAGGGGGTGTCTGCAGATGAAAATAACTATTGTTGTTAGCCATTATTCCAACTTGCAGGACCATATCTCTCAAATGCCCCTAATTTTACGGAGCATCATTTAGTCTAAATTGTTGATCTTTTCTTCTTCCTAAAAATCACTGAGGATTACAATCATTAAATTCTAAGAGACATTTGAGTTTCAGACTTTTTTCTTTCAGGAAATACATGCTAATGCAAAATCTGTTATTTTAGCAACTTTAAATTCCAAGTATATAATAATCTTCTTTTGGCTATTCCCGGTTAAGGGTCGCTACAGCGGAACTCCGGTCCACTAATGATTGGCAGTGGATTTTTATGGTGCCCAACCTTCAAAGAAGGCACACCCATTCATGCATGCACCTATCTGCATGTCTTTAGATGTCACTCGACCATGGGCAGGACATGCAGACTCCATAGAGAAAGTGCTCCAGCTGAGAATCTAACGGGAGAACATCTCGCTGTGAGGCAACAATGCTAACCAATGCACCACCGCGGCCACAAATTCCAAGTATATGAAAGCAGTATTTAAAATCTGTCTCTGATTGTGAGCCTTTGCTCCCTTTATTGTATGTCTTTGTCACTAATTCTTGAGCGAATAAGTTGAGATTTTAGGTCTTTGACCCCTTTATTGTTTGGTTTTAGTCTTGGTTCTTGAGCTAAGAGAATGAGACATACATGCAGGACTGATGTTTTTAAGCATCGTAATATTTTACTTTGGCCCTGTTTATGTAAAATAAAGCTAAAGAAAATTTACATTGACTGAGACTATTTTTTTTTTCTTTACTAAGATCACATGTCTGAAGTGTACACAGTACATAGTCAAAGTGGTTATGACTGTTAGGTTGTTAAAGAATGGACCCCAAACTCATAATGCATTTACTGATCCACGTAGGTTACAACACAACAGCTACGATATGGAATACAGTAAGGGTGTGGGTGCACGCTACAGTGTTCTAATCCATTAATTCATATGTTTGCATGTCTGCCAAGAGAGTAGAAAGACTAAAATTGATATTGTAGCATGCACCTGAATGCTTGCAACAAATTTAGTATGTGCAGTGTTAAGCTTTTTGACCCACTTTACCATAGTTATTCACTTGATGGTGAATAACTATGGTAAAGTAGGTCAAAAAGCTTAACACTGCACATACTAAATTGATATTGTAGCATGCACCTGAATGCTTGCAACAAATTTAGTATGTGCTTTAAAGAAAGGGTACCTCCTAATGCTGAAGTACAGCTATCAGCAAAAAGTAAAAACAGTATTCAAAATGAAACGCTGTACAGCAATGGCCAATGACGTAAAGTTCTCTTAGAGAATAGGTATTGTGGTTAAATGATATAAAACTTAACAGTGCAACATATATAGCAAAAAACTTGCATACATTTCCAGTCTTTAATTAAATGCACTTACAAGATATTCACGCTGTGAATGCAGTTATACCATAGCGAAATTATGGCTCCAAAGTATCCAGTCTTATGATGGCTTCAAAGTGTCCAATCTTTTTAGTCTGATATACAAAGTATCCACACTGAAGATGTAGTAGCTGCTAAGTGACTGTGATGAACTGTGATAACAGCTTAACCAGTCTAACAGATCAAATAAAAGCTTCTAGCTTTAATGGCAGTTAAAATCCTTTTATTGTAGGAAAAGTTAAAATCTTCATGTCAAGTTAAAATCTTGATGTAGAATAAAACAGTCCCTATGTATTCCAAACGATAAGCACTTTCGGTATCTTCTTCAGATCGTAGAGATTGGGACTGGAAGTTCCTTTTTATAGTGCTTGCTTCCTTTACTGTTGAGACAATCATTCAATCATCACACTGTCAATAATAAACTATTCTTAAGAAAGATAAATCAAACCATGAATAACATTACGGAATATGACCACCTACTTGTGACCACCCTGGGTGTGAATAGTTTATTCACTTCCATTCCCAACGAAGCAGGCGTAGAAGCTGTAAGAAAGATCTTAAGCCACAAAAAAACTGTTAATGAAACCAGTAGGATTTGTGCTTTATTAGATTTAATACTGGAAAATAATTATTTTGTGTATGGTACATCAATCTATTGGCAAAAATGGGGGGTAGTCATGGGCACCCCTTATGCGAACAGCTACTCAAATCTTGTGCTTGTAGACTGGGAATTGGAGCATGTATTGAACTCAAATAATCCATGGTATGAATGCATCAAATTTTATGGTCGATTTGTGGATGATCTTTTTATTTTATGGGAAGGAACCGTACTACAATTTGAATCATTCCATCAATATCTAAATAGGACTACTACTTTTTTAAGCTTTACAGCAGAACATTCTCATAATCAAGTTGCATTTTTGGATGTGAATGTTATTCTTAACAAAAACATGTTGGAAACCGAATTACACCGAAAAAATACATGGAAAAATCATTACTTATTGAAAAGCAGCATGCATCCTAAACATGTCACTAAAAATATTATGCGAAATGAAACACAAAGAATACATAAAAGATGTAGCAAAGATGAGACAAGAGAAAAAGAAATTTTGTTTCTACAACAAAACCTAATAAAGAGAGGCTATAATGAAAAAGATGTGAATGTTCAAGAAGTTATCCCAAAGAAAAAGAAGACAGAAGACAGAACCACCAGAGTGATGTTAACTTACAGCACAGACAACACACAAGTTAAATCCATAATAAGGCAGTTTTGGCCAATCCTCACCCAGGATGCCAAGCTAAAAGACATTGTAGGTGAAACACCATGCTTTGGCTACAAGAATAAGAAAAATTTAAAGAGGTTACTTTGCACAAAGGATGGGTTTAGCAAACATAAAATCGTTGGACATAAAGGCACGTTCAAGTGTGGCCACTGCACAGCATGCCCACTGATTGACTGTAATAACGAATTTGAACATCCAAGGACAAATAAGAAATACACCTTTAATGTCAAAGCCACTTGTATAACCCCCAATGTGGTGTACATGGCTACCTGTAAACTATGCCCTGCATTCTATGTATGAAAAACTAATCAGATGTTTAAAAATCGCATTTTGAGACATCAAAGAGACATTACCAATAAAGATCCACATAATGCTTTAGCAATGCATGCTGAAAGAAATGTCGGTCATTCTTTCACTTATAAGGTGATAGAGAATGTATACCGTGGAATAAGGAAAGGCGACATTGAAAATATTACTGAATGCAGAGAGAGTAAGTGGATTGTGAACCTCCGTGCTGATATTGAGCCAGGCTTGAATAACATCATTCCACTGAAACCTATACTAAAAGCTAGAAGACCAACTATCAGCTAACATGGAGGTGTGTCTGGCTTAATAATTTATGACTGGTCACACCCCTCAAAAGCAAAAGGTATAGGAAATGGAACACCCACAGCTGAGAGGAAAGAGGAGTGGTGCATTTAAACAGCTGATTGACAGTGTGATGATTCAATGATTGTCTCAACAGTAAAGGAAGCAAGCACAATAAAAAGGAACTTCCAGTCCCAATCTCTATGATCTGAAGAAGATACCGAAAGCGCTTATCGTTTGGAATACATAAGGACTGTTTTATTCTACATCAAGATTTTAACTTGACATGAAGATTTTAACTTTTCCTACAATAAAAGGATTTTAACTGCCATTAAAGCTAGAAGCTTTTATTTGATCTGTTAGACTGGTTAAGCTGTTATCACAGTTCATCACAGTCACTTAGCAGCTACTACATTTTCAGTGTGGATACTTTGTATATCAGACCAAAAAGATTGGACACTTTGAAGCCATCATAAGACTGGGTACTTTGGAGCCATCATTTCGCTATGGTATAACTGCATTCACAGCGTGAATATCTTGTAAGTGCATTTAATTAAAGACTGGAAATGTATGCAAGTTTTTTGCTATATATGTTGCACTTTTAAGTTTTATACCATTTAACCACACTACCTATTCTCCAAGAGAACTTTACTTCATTGGCCATTGTTGTACAGCGTTTCATTTTGAATACAATTTAGTATGTGCAGTTTTAAGCTTTTTGCCCCACTTTACCATAGTTATTCACTATCACTTGATGGTGCCTTCCATGCATCACCCCACTCACTGATTGTGCTTTTACTGCATCTATGGTAAGATGGACCATTGCTATCCATCAATGCAGTCAGGTGATCTAGGCAGAAAAACTGATCATGTCCCAACAAGAGAAAATGCAAAATAATTCAACCTGTTTCTGGATTAAAGCAACATTTTTGGAATTACATGCTGATAATATAATGTTAATTGTGGGTAATTTCTTTATCTGAAGGATATGTATTATTGATTGATATATGTGTTTTTTCATTTATTTGTTTGATTATTGTTACATGGGGCTGTGTTACAGACTGCATCCTCATCTATTTGGTAATCCTAGCAAATCCATTTCTAACACTAGTACATCTGAATCACAGCAGTCACCAGACCATGCAGTATCACTTCATATCAAGGACCTTACGGGAGTTAGGGGGCTGTCTGTGGATTACTCTCTTGTCTTCTGCTCATTTTAAACACTCTTTATTATGGCTTTGCAGGACTTGTGTACATTTGTATCAATTAAATGGGAATACTTTAGTTTTATTTTTAAATTTACTCATTTCTTAACCAGGTAAGCCTACTGGATACAAGTACCCTTTTCAGTGATGACCCAGGAGCACTGTCTGGATAAATGACTTGCTCATAGTCATGCAATAGGGAAATGGAAGGATTCAAACCCTGCACCCTAAAGTACAAGAAGTAGTTCTTTAATGGCTGAGAGACTTACTCTTCTCTGCTAACTGCTAAATACTTTACTGTGGCTACTGAGTGTTGGTGAGAAACAGTCTTGAAACATATTACTGTGGTCATAACCACTATCAGGCATCTTAGTATGCTTATTTAAAGTTGCTATAACTGCTGTGTGTATATTGTGGGGGCTGTTTGCCTCTGAATAAAAACAATCTTCTTGTTATCTGCTCATTTAAACAGTCTTTAATTTGGTGTTTCAGGACTAGTATGGATTTTTGTTAAGTAAGAAGGAATATTGTGGCTACTTTGCATTTGTATTAAGTCAAATGAACTTGAACACACAAAATCCACTGGATACACCACACGGAGATGACCACTGTTGTAGAAAGCTTCTTTACTGGAAACAGGAACACACAAGCGCTTTCACGTAGCTGTACTACGCTTCTTCAGGTGTAATAAGACATAAGTTTAAACAGCTATTTATACAAAGATTTTATGCGCTCAAAACTAACTAATTAAGACCCTAATTGAATAATTATAACATTCATACTAGGCTAGTTTAAAGAAACAACATTAACAAATTCGTGTAAAGCAGATAAAAAATCATTAAAAACAATTAAAAATGGCATAAATAGCACAGTTAGCATGAAACGCGCATAGAGCGCCTTAAATAAACTGTACTGCAAAAGAAGAATATAACAAAATCAACTGTCAAACTGACGGTGCAAGCCTGCTGGCAAACCAAAATTGCTTTAAAACAAAATAGTAAGTGTTATAACCAGAACACAAAACTTAATCCATAAACCGAAGAGTAATACTTTCAAAACAAAAATATACAACACAGCGATATCACTAATGAAATTAGGATATATAAACCAGCTCTGTTGTTGAAGTCGCTCAGCTGAGCTCATACTGAACTCCTTACCATATGGCATACGGTAGGTAAACAAACCTAGTGCATCAAACGACACCAAATGTATAAGGTGTGGTGTGGTGTAGAAAGGTAATATTACCAAACACTACTGTCAATCAGTATGTCCCATACAATGACTACTTATCTAAAAATAAAAATATAAAACATCAGTATATTGTATCTATTGATAAATGCAAAACATGACATTTGTTAAAAACATGTTGATGCAACCATCATAGTGGCAGAACGTCAAAGAATGCTAACCTAAACCACAGCTGCAAAGTGTCCTGAACTAGCATTAAAATTCAAAAAGAAAGCAACATTACCATTCAAAAAAATAAAAATAAAATCCATCCATAGCGATCACAGTCGGAACAGGATCGCTGTTATACTCTAAACAAGAAAGTACATAAAAAGCGATCAAGACAGCAAGGGCTAGTCCAGCAGTAAAAAACATCCTACTGACAACAGCAGCTACCAGACTAGAGAGCGAGGTGGCAACCAGCTGCTGTCTTACTCAAATATTACTGGTTGGCTAGCCTAATGAAAGACTCGCCATCTGGTAATACAAACCTAAATACCTAAATAAGAAACATTGCCAAAAATGTCTAAAACTTAAAAATATTGGCAACAACAACCAACTATTAGTAACATACAACCAGACCACTCAATTCTAATATTGTCTAGCATCCAGGGGTCTGGCGAAATGCTAGTAAGATGGTTTACACTAGTATCGTTGCAAACACTAAATATATCAACATTCAACGCCCAAATGAAGCTAAAAGGTCCAAAGGGACCTGACCAAAGCATGTAAATATAGAGACTAAAGTAGAGCATAAATAATGACAATAAGGTGCATTTAGCATAATGGAAACTGAGCTGGACCAAAACAGATCGCAGAGTACTTAATACAGTTTAAAGCCATCTATAGGTTGACAGCAACCTAAATATTATCCAGTTATCCAATATAACAGGAGGCACAGATGTACCAAACAACAGCATGCCATAAACACAGTAGTGCAGAGCACGGAGGACAAAAAATATTACATAAGCATAACTAAATATCTTGACTAGTCAAAGAATAAAACTAACATCATAAACAAATACACTCCTATACAGGACCATAATCTGATCAGGGACCACGACTATATAGAATATTATAAAGAATATTATAAAAAATCAGCCCATTATTCGCTTATGCCATATGAAGGCCTTGACACAATGCACATGCTGAGTACCTAACAAATCAATATGTGAGGTTGTAGACAGACCTATGGCAACCTAGCACAAGACATAGTGTATGAAAAATTTATAAAATACATGGCTCCGTAGAACCATATCTAGGAAAAGTGGGCCTATAAAAAAGCACATGAAGGGCTCTGGAGACATAAAAACACAGGATTAGGGCGCACTAAACAATGGGCCATACAACAGAACAAATAAGCTTGTGTCTTCACTACCTCATGTTAAGAACAGGTTTGACTGAGACATATTGATTAATACCTGGATATAGGTGTGCTTTTAAGGTGAAAATCCACTTGAGCTCCCTCACGGCCAATTGATTCATGTTGTCTCCTTCCCTAGTATTGATTGCCATCAGTTCCAGAACCATAAATTTAAAACTGTGTGTGTTAAATTCCAAGACGTGCTTGGCCAGGGCACTGCTTTCATTATCTTTCTTGATGTCATAGCAATGATTGTAGATCCTATCACGAAGTCTTCTCTTCATGAGGCCTACATAAAAAGCCTGGCATGAATCACATATGGCCAAATAAATTAAATTAGTACTATTACAATTACTACGAAATCTGGGTGTAAACAAAAAAGATCCATCAGGATGCATAAAACTAAGATCATCCGATATATGGTGACACATTTGACAGTGCCCACATGGAAAAGTCCCTGAAGGACCACTGGGGTGGTTGTTTATCAAACGACTCCGCTCTACACACAGTGTTTGTTTTAAATTATTGCATGTCTTATAGCTGAATGTTGGATGAGCCCCTACAATTTTTCTGGTAAATGGATCTGCAACCAACACATTCCAATTCCTGCTGATAATTTTATTGTGTGCAACAACATCACTAGTATATTTGGTAACATAAGCAAGTCTATCAGCATGCCTATAGTTACCAAATGCAGGAAAAGGAACGCTGCCCCTGCCTTGGCCAGCACTATCTCTCCTACCAAATACTTTCATGAAAACCTCCTGCTTACAATCATCTATGAGCTTGGGAGGGTACCCTCTTTCTTGAAGCAAGCCTTCAAGTGCATTAAGCTCAGAGGCCAGATCACTCTTATCACTACAAATTCTGCATATTCTATATATTTGGCTCAGAACGATCCCTCTAAAGGTGAACCTGGGATGCATGCTTTCAAACCGTAGCAAAGAATTCCTCCAAATAGATTTCCTGTATAATGAGGTAACTATCTTGTTGCCACTAAATTGCAACTTTAGATCTAAAAAATGAACTCGAACAGGAGAGATTTCTGCTGTAAATCTCAAAAAGGTGGAGGTCAATTCTAACGCAGCAATGAAGCTTAAGCAGTCAGCTTCAGTCCCATCCCATACAAAAAGGACGTCATCAACGAACCTCTTGTACATTCTAACCTTTTTATAATCTGGATGCTTGAACAGATGTCGCAATTTCCAGTGATGGACCACAAGGTTAGCGTAACTATTCGCACAGGGAGTGCCCATGGCAACTCCCCATTTCTGAAGGAATAGCTGATCCTGAAACAGGAATATATTGTTCTCTAATATCATTTCTAGCAGGCAATTGATCAAAATCTGTCTGCTATTGCTGTAACTTGAGTTGCTAACAAGAATCTCTCTAATGGCCTGCATCCCTAAATCATTGGGAATGCTAGTGAAAAGGTTCTGGACGTCCATGGTCACTAATAGCAATGTTGCTCCACTTCCATCTAACTCTAAACCTTTAAGGAACTCAATAAGCTGGTAGGAATCTTTCAAAATAACTGGAATGTCATCTACCAAGGGGCGTAATAGCCCTTCCACAAATGAAGAAATGGTGGATGTAATCCAACGTTCACCTGCAACGATAGGTCGCATTGGTACTGGTACAACCCCTTTGTGGATCTTGGGTAGACCCTTAATAATAGGCAAGGTGGGAAACTCAATCAAGAAATATTCATACAACTCACAGCTGATCTGTCCACACATCAAGAGGTCATAAAGATTATCATGTACCAACTTCACAATTGTGCTGACCTGTTCTCTAGAAATAACCTCATATACTTTATCATCTGACAGCATATTGTTCATGGTAGTAATGTACTCTGAAGAATTCATAACAACCACTGCTCCTCCTTTGTCAGCTTGTTTAACAATAACATTTTCATTATTCTTCAAAGAAACAATGGAACTCTGCTCAGCTTTGCTAACATTATAAAAGCTGCATCTTTTTTTATTATTACTTAACCTAAACCAATCATAAAAGTCACTCTCACACATTTTCTGAAAGCTCTCCACATTATGTGGCATCATAGGTGTAAAACGACTCTTGACCCTGAAAAAATTTTTTAAGGTGTTAGTGTCCAAAACATTGCTATCTTTGAAAAAAATCTTAAGAGAGACATTACGACAAAACAGCCTCAAGTCTATTAAAATGTCACTTAAATGGCTGACTTGTGAGGGAATAAAATTCAATCCCTTCTCTAGAAGGGACAGATCTGAACCAGACAAAGAATAACTAGAGATGTTGTAAACAAGGGAATATGTTCTCTCTTCCTCTGAGTGTGTAGACATAGTGCTCAGTTTCTTTGTCTCCTGTTGTTTGGAAAGTTTTCTACTGATCCCTTTCTTTTCCTTGGGCCTCTGCTGCTTGACCGGCCTCGCCATCCTGACTGTTCCTTGACAGGAAAGGGTAAAAAATGATTACTGGCAGAGGACGAATCCTTCGGTCTGGCACCTGCTGACAAAGACATTTTGGCTGCCTGCTGGTTAGGAGGCGGAGTACTGTTGTCCATATTAACCCCACCGACTGAAGTGGAGATGGGATTGGAAAACACTGATGCTGGATTAGTCATGCTATTGACTGAGGAGGGGGCAGGTTGGACAAAAAAAGGTTCAGTGTGAGAACTATCTGTAGGTATCGATGAAGAGCCAGCATTATTAAGGGGCCCATCATTGCGTCTGTTCTGCATACGTGTACTCTCAGTTCTAGGCCATACAAAGATCTGTCCACTGGCAAAATCATTGGCATCTCTAGTGAGTTTCTTATGTTTAACTTCTTTGAGCCTTTCACTATAAGATTGTACCTGAACCCAAAGAGAATCAAGCCTCCTGGTGAAGTGCTCAGTCTTGAAACATTCAGTGATCACTTCATACTGTGAGTCTATCTTATTTCTTAGTTCAACCTCCAATGGTGAAAAATATTCCAACAGTAGGTTAATGTAACTGAAACCTAACTGTATATTAAGGTCCTGCCATTTCCTTAACAACAAGGGATGACTATTGCCATAAGATGGCATACAAAACACACGCATCCCTCTAGGCACTATCTTGAAGTGTAAACATGCCTCTAAATGCAGCCTCTGCCAGGCTAGTCTCTGTAATTGATATAGATCATCTTGGAGTACTCTAAATAATCTATTAAATTCAGTAACATTCTCACCATTCGGTGTTGTAGGTGACATAGTAGGTTGGTTATTCAACTCCAGAGCCAATAAAGGATTTTCTTTGCAATGCTTGAGGGAATCCCAAGTAGATGTACCAATCATCCTCGTCTCTGGACGAAAGTCCAACTCAATATTATTATGCTCCATATGTTTGACTTGCTTACAGCACAACAACAGAAAGAAAAAGTCCAAAAAACTGTAGCAAGAAAACAAAGACTCCAAGTGGAAAAAACAAGTAACTGGAACACACAAAATCCACTGGATACACCACACGGAGATGACCACTGTTGTAGAAAGCTTCTTTATTGGAAACAGGAACACACAAGCGCTTTCACGTAGCTGTACTATGCTTCTTCAGTCTTCTGTCTGGATAAATGACTTGCTCATAGTCATGCAATAGGGAAATGGAAGGATTCAAACCCTGCACCCTAAAGTACAAGAAGTAGTTCTTTAATGGCTGAGAGACTTACTCTTCTCTGCTAACTGCTAAATACTTTACTGTGGCTACTGAGTGTTGGTGAGAAACAGTCTTGAAACATATTACTGTGGTCATAACCACTATCAGGCATCTTAGTATGCTTATTTAAAGTTGCTATAACTGCTGTGTGTATATTGTGGGGGCTGTTTGTCTCTGAATAAAAACAATCTTCTTGTTATCTGCTCATTTAAACAGTCTTTAATCTGGTGTTTCAGGACTAGTATGGATTTTTGTTAAGTAAAAAGGAATATTGTGGCTACTTTGCATTTGTATTAAGTCAAATGAACTTGAAATACATTATTGTGACCATTATTTGTATCACAATCAGATGCCTGAGGTGTACACAGTCAAAGTAGCTGTACCTGCTGGCTATCTGGGAATGAAAGCAACTTACCCTTTTGTTGTGTGCTCATTTTAAACTAATCATTAACCTGGCTTTGCAGGACTAGTTAGCATTTTTGCAATAAGTTGAAATAATTCACTGTGACCACTGTGCGTTTCTATGAAACAATTTTCAAATATGTTACCATTGCCATTATTTTTTACAAAAAGCAGGCATCTGAGGTGCACACATACAACAACGTGGCTATAACTGCCAAGTACATGAGCTATTTGTGGATAAAACTGACTAGCCCTGTTGTCACTATTAAGGTAAGCAGTCATTAGACTGGCTTTATAGGACTAGTGTGCATTTATATAAAGCTAGCTGGAATACCTTACTATGGTAATTTGTATTACAATCAGACATATGAGGTACACAGACACAGAAAAGTAGCTGTAACTGATGTGTATAGACATTGGTGAACTACAGTGACAGCAGTTCAAGTGGCTTTTTGTGGTTTACATTTTCTGAAATGGGCAATTTTGTTATTATTGATTTGTAAATATTGTTTCACTTCTGGCTATATATGGAGCTATTGAATGAATATTTTGCACCGGATATTGAAAAGATGAAAAAAGAAGTAGCTGAACTTCAGAGTAAGCTGGATAAAGATTATGCAGATAAAAGGAGTGTAGAACGCCTGCATCAATTGTATGCTACCTTTGCAAATAATGACGAACGTTTGAAAAAGCAAAAACTGGGTAAAATACAGAGAGACTTTGAAGATTTTACCAATGGTAATATCTTCGTTTGGCCCAGAACCAATGGAACACAGTTGCGTGATATTCAACCCAATGGCAATGTACGTAGATGGGAGAAAGCTAACCAACAGGTTAGTGTGAGACGAAATGTTAGTTCTGCTGTAACGCCTCAGCAAGAGGCAGAAGTGTTTCACGCAGGCCTGCCAGATCCATGTACAGCTAATAAACTGTTTCAATTGACTGTGCCAGGGACATTGAAAGAATTGTTGTCAGATAGAGATGACAATAATCTGCGACCAGCAGAGTCCATTACTAATTTGGCCTCCATTACCTGTTCCGTGGAAGCGACTACAGTAACTAGCGCTACAGCAGCTGTGCCGATGGGAGATCCATCAACAGGAGAAAGTAACATGGGGGCTCGACCAAAAACACAACAAGGGAAACAGCATTTTTTGGAGATGTTGCCAGCACCTATGAAGAAGAAAGGTGCATGGAAGAGGTCGTTAAGCGAAGACCGAAGTGTAGACAAAAGGAGGAAAATGTTGGACTGACTAACACTGTGGACTTTGGTATTGTTTTTAATCTATCTACATATGTTTTAAATAATGATGAGTTAGCAGTACTCAACAAAGGGCTCACCTTTGTACCTAGCTGCAGCAGTGTATACAATGAAATAATAATGGATATCATGCTTTTCTGCCGTAATATAGCTCTGAAAATGATGTATGGGGACAATGAGAGAGGTAATTTGACCCTAAGGAAACCAAGTTGCTTTGTACCACCACTTACACCCACTCTAAACCTGTTCATTAGGGGATGTGAGCAAGATTTGACAAGATACTTTGTTGAAGGAGATATGAGCAGATTTTACAATCTTACACAAACACAGAGGACAGCATTGCAGGGTCTATGTAATAATAAAGAATTAACAATAAAACCGGCAGACAAGGGTGGGGCGGTTGTAGTGCTAGATACAACCTGGTATAATAGTAGATTGAGGGAACTGCTCCAAGATGAAAGCACATATACCCAGATTAATCCATTGGGTGTGAGACAAGCTGTTGATAGGGTACATCATGCCCTGCAAAGGCTGAAGTTTGAGATGAGAATCACTGATGGTACTTTTGACTTTTTATGGTTAGAAAAAGCAGTTACGCCTGTCTTTAAGGCACTCCCGAAGATCCATAAGTCCCTGGACAACCCACCCCTGAGACCCATAGTTTCAGGGAGGGGGTGGGTGACTGAGAATATCTCTATATGGTTGGAACATCAACTAAAACCCTATGTTGAAGGGATTGAGAATATTTTGCTGGATACAGGTGACTTCTTAATGAAGTTGGGCAGAGTAGATTATTTTGTTAAGAAGGATAAGCTATTGATGGCTACCTTAGATATAAACAATCTATTCACAGTTATTAACAATGAGTATGGAGTGGATATGTTAAGCACCCTTTTGAATGACCTAGGAGTCACTGAGGTCAAAATTAGCCTGATAAAGGAACTCTTGTTACTGGTATTGGAGAACAATGTATTTATAGGAGCAGAGTCTACATATAGACAGGCACAGGGGTTAGCCATGGGCACCCCCTGTGCCAATACCTATGCTAATCTTGTCCTTGCCCAATGGGAGAAAAACCATATATTGAGCAATGATGTTTGGAAGGGATATATAAAGATGTATGTGCGTTTTGTGGATGACGTTTTTATATTATGGAATGGGAACCTGAACATGCTGCAGAAATTTGTGAGCTTTCTACATTCCACCACAACATTCTTTAGGTTTACTTTAAAAGCTTCCTTTGACTCCATAGATTTTTTGGATGTAAACTTAACACAGAGTGTTGATGGCTTTATATTAAAACTATATAAGAAAGAATGTTGGAAGAACACGATATTGTCATATGATAGCATGCATCCACGTTACACATATTCAAACATTGTACAGGGGCAGGCAAGTAGGATTTCCAGGATATGTTTGGATAATGGTGATTATGATAAAGAATTAGCTACTCTTAAGGGCTGTTTACAACAGAGGGGCTATTGTGAAGATAAAGTGGATAAGCTGATAAACACCAGTAAAAGGTTTAGGGAAAGCAAATATAAACCTTGGCTTAGACGCACTCCAGCCCAGATAGACAAAAATAAAAGAATCACAGTTGCAAGGAGTCCCCAATTGATGTTCACATATAGTAGCAACATAAGTGACATCTGTAATGTTGTACAGAATAACTGGAACATTCTGACCAGTGATGAAGGGTTGAGGGATATAGTAGGTTGTAGACCTAACTTCAGATAGAGAAGAAACAAGAATCTGAAGGATTTGCTATGTAAAGAAAGGCTAAATAGTCAAAATGTAGTGGCTCCAACAAAGATGGGCACATTCCCGTGTGGGAGGTGCAAAGCTTGTGGCTACATTAATAAGAAGACTAATTTTGAGCACCCCATCACACATAGGCAATTCATACTGAAAGGGAGGGCTACCTGTCGAACGACAGATATAGTATATTTAGCTGAATGTAGCCATTGCCCTAGTTTTTATGTAGGGAAGACCAACCAGATGTTAAAGATAAGGATATTACAGCACCTATCTAGTATTAGGAATGGGGATGTGCACAATGCTTTGCGCAGACATGTGATGGACCATGCAACACATAAATTCACTTTCAGGGCTATAGTAAACATAAGGCTTACCACTAGAGGGGGTGATGTGAAGCATTTGACAGAATTAGCAGAATCCAGATGGATCATTGAGCTTATGGCCAACCGTACACCTGGTTTAAATGATGTGATACCTGTTAAACCCACCCTCCAAAATAGGCGGGTTTTTTACTGAATCCTATTGGATATGCATTTATTTAAAAGAAGGGGTTGTTTTATTGTATTTTTATCTGATGAAGGGAGAAGTCCCGAAAGCGCTCATCTTGTGTTTATGTGCAATAAAAGATTTTAAGGAATAGCAGTGTCCTTGCCGCGTTTTTGGTGTACACTTCTGGCTATAAAATGATCGAGACTGCAAATTTAATAAACACACAAACCAGTTTGCTTTGTTAAAACAATAATCACAATTTAAAACAATTTGGAAGATAAGTATACATTTAAAACTATCATGAAGATGAATCTAAAAGAAAATGTGCATTTATGCATAGTCTTAAAATGTGTGAGTGGGAGGGGGGTGGCATGGCTGGAATACCACCCAGGGTTCAATGTACAAAATCTGCCACTGATCACTCCAGAGCTTGCCACTACCCAGAGGAAAAAATGCTTGGCCTTTACACAAAAAATCAAGTAACTGCACTTGTTTGTCAAAATCAGAGAAGTGCAACATTATCAAAGCACAACGCTACAATATTTCTCATTCAAATGTGATAGTTTAGCAGACATCACAACTCTCTTTTGCATAGATGTCATGGGAAAAGAGTAATATAGGCTATAATTGTGACATTTATCTTTATAAATATGCATTGCTAGTGTAGTGAAACATTTACTAAACAGTGTCAGTAGGACTTAATGGCTACAAATGGACCAGCAAATGCAACACAAGGATAGAGCCTATCATATGGAAGAGAAACGTAAACATTTTCCAACACCGTAATTCCTTATCTGGGAATTCATTAAATTCTGAGTGATTACTATCTATACAGCTGCATCTACAGCAGAAAACAGACTCTCAAGAATATAATGTCTAATTTGTGACAATAATAAAACTGAACAGCTACCATAAATGTTTTTATTCTTGCTTAATAAAGAAATAGTAAAGTTGACTTACTATTCAAGATGACATTTTTGTAAGCAAGCAAAAATCAGAAATAAACTATATATTGCAATTAAAGTTATTAATTACTCATTAGAAAAAGAAACCTCGTATAAACATCATGGATAGTTACTATACAGTAAAAGAAATCAGTCTAACTTCCTTTGCTAATTTGTGACATAACAGTGTTTAATTGGTGTGCCATTGTGACTCACAAATGTCTTACCACCACTTTTGTTTTGTGGTATAAACTGACAAAGGATTTATACAAGTCTGTTGTAAGACAGAATATGGCATAACAGAATGCAATTAGACTATTGTCATGCACGTGGACTACAGCTCTCATTACAAAGATAAAGGGGCTACACCATGACTGATGGCACAGCCTTGGCAGTTAGCACATGGGACTAAAGCTCTGTCTTGTTAAAGAGCTGTTTCCTATGCCAAGGGTACAGGGTTTGAATCTTTCCACCTTCATTTGCCTACTGTGAGACCTTGAGCAAGTCACTTAACCAGAGGTGTTATGGGGCAATTACTGCTCAATGGTCTATTGGGCTGCATATCTAGTAACTACCTATGAAACACATTATGGCAGAAATGTATTACTGTAGCCATGGACTAGTGCCACCTCACCTTCGTACCATTAACTTTATGACTGTTGCAATTTCTAGAGTAGTATTCATAGTCCCAAAGCTTCACATGAGTGCAGCTGCAATCTGTGAACAGTGCCATTGTGCCTGTATTTAAATAAACAAGAGTTAGCTTCAGAACTCTTCTGCTCAGTGATAAAACACCAAAATCAGATTGTACAGCAGAAGTGGCACAAAATGAGTAGAAACCACTGTAGCTATATGCATAACACAAAGGGAGGATGAGAAGATCTGTGATGCAGCCACCACCGTGGTGCTGAGGACCTCAATTATCCCCCTCCATTCATGGATTTTGAGGGATGAACTCAGATGACTCAATAGATGGAGCCAACCAAGTCAGCAAGTGCTGTAATGCAACATGACAGACTGAATGTTTGCAACTGCCTCTCCACAGTCTTCTCAACCACAGTTTTAAACAGGTCCTGAAGCACACAGTGCTAACTTACCAGGCTGCCTCACACCAGCTGGGCACAAAAGGGTGCAGCCACCTCTCCCACTTCATGTAGGCATGGAAAGGTGAAGATCTTTCTAATACCCGGGAGGCTTGCAGCTGAGCTGCCCTGAGTGCTACTGGACCCAGAGAAAAAAATAACATAAGATGGAAAAAATAAAAAGAGAGCAAGAGAAATGCAGATAAGAGATGGACTCAATTGTTGTGAAGCAATCATTCTTATCTTAATAACACAAAATAAGCATTTAATTACAGAATCACAAATTGCTATTAAGCAGTGTTACATATTTTACATGTACTAATGGAATGACTAACTTCTAAACAACTGCTTCTTGATGGTACTTGCTATTACTGCTTGTTTGATATGAATGAATTTTTGTGAAATGAGAGGTCATTAACTAATCTGAAGTGAAGTACTGCAGCAGTTAATGCTTTCACTCCAAAGTAGTCATTACTGATATTACAGTTCCTTCCACTTCACTGGTTCAGTATAACACATTTAAGGTAATATCTCTGTTTTTATGCACTGACTGTTGACTGATGATCTAATTATAATAAGCTAACAAAATGAAATGTGGTACTGCATGAATGAGTAGTACTATATTTGTTAAGGTAATATATTATTTCATATTAGTCAGCATTTCTCAAGAGTACTGCTCCAGTCAGGCCATTCTCCACTGGTGCTGGTCAGAATTATAGGCCATTTCCTCTGGGGCTGTGCAAATATTACAAAACAACAAGAGAAAAAAAGAAATTCTTTACTTGCCCTATTTGTGTGTGCATTATGACTACAAATACCTCACAACCTTTCCATACTTTACTTTCTAAAGTAGTCCACTGTCTAGTTATGATGATATGCATTATATTAGTGTGTAAATGTGTGACTGGGCCTTAGGGATGTATTTACTGCAAAAGTATTGCAATGCTGAGAAGGTATTCATCCTGGGAAAGATATAGTGGGGTATCGTTTTGCTGCAAAAGGGTATGGTGTTCGGGTTTAAGTAATTTGTAATAGCCAGTACTGAGCAGTTCTTAGTTGATACAGTCAGGGCACCATAGTGTCCAGGAAGCCAGGGGTTGGTAACTGATGTATTGATATATCTTCTTCTCAGTGTTATGCTACCATGTTATCTTCAGCAGAAAGTCAGTTTCAGGAAGACCATATTCCTGCATGTATTGTTAACATTTCAAACAATTTCAAAGTAACCAGTCTAAGGTGCAAAGAATTACTCCTATTAATATTCAGCTCTGTATGTGTGTGTCTATACTGGCATTAGTTCTACACTATGACAATGATATTTCTGTATGCCATTCAGCATAGCCTAAAGCACTGCAGTTTGGATGAATGCAAACAAATTTAATATTATGCAGTTCAGAGAATTTATGATAATACTCCCTCCCCCTAGGCTGGGTGCAGTGCCTTGCTGTATGCAGAAATTGTTGAAGTGAGGAAAGTTCTGGAAATCACAAAGAACAATACCGATGGCAGTTTACATTGTGGTGAAACAATGCTGATACATTTTAAAATGCAAGTTAAAGTATATTGATAAGTAATCAATACAATTCATGAACCTTTTAATCCAGCTCAATTATTACCCTAATTGCAATGAAACTGACTGAACTGCAGAGTGTGTACAACAAATACAAAAAAATAAATACATTTTGTAAAGAAGTACTTCAACTTTGATTTTGAGATGGCAGGAATATCCACTTTTTTTTTTACAAAAGCCATTTCTCATTGCATTTATAATGCATTACCTAATGCAAGAAAACGAAATTCTGCAGTACGCGTGAATGTAATATACAAATACAATATATATATATATATATATATATATATATATATATATATATATATATATATCCAAACACAAAGGTGCAGTAAGTCACAAAACCAAGAAGTACGATAATTCCACAGAAAAGACCACCAACCAACGAAGTATCCTGAAAACTGTCTTTAATAGACGTGACAACAATAAAAACGAACAGCAATCCAATTCAAAACAAGTGCTTTCGCCTGGTTAATACCAGGCTTTATCAAGATGCATATTGGAAGAACCCAATACTATATATAATCATTTGCTGGTCACCTGACCTGTCTTTCCCACCACCAATGTCTGTGTAATTAATGTCACTGACAGTATCTCAAATCTCCTATAAACAACCATGAGTAATTTATCTCCCATTAAACAGAAATCCTTTAAACTGGATTTTTCTGGGTTATATGTTATAACAGAGTTCTAAACTGCCCATTTACAAAAGTTCACAACATGGCAGCAGAAAATGTTTAGCAATTAGAACAAAACGCTCCTGAGTTATATATATATAGTGTGTGTGGATGTTTATGATTTATGCAAATACATGCATATGCGTGTGTATACATGTGTGTGCGCGCATTTATGTGTGTAGGCTTTGCTCTTTCTCTCATTCTCTCTCTCTCTCTCTCTCTATATATATATATATATATATATATATATCTATATATATACACACACACACACACACACACACACACACACATACACACACACACACACACATACGTGCAGCAGGTATAGAAGCATTTTGGTTTCATTTTCAGACCAGCTTGGGGCATAACACTGAGCTTTAATTAATTACATCGCCCAAAGTTCAGAATGAGATGTACATGTCTGAGACAAGGAATAGCTAGGTTGTGACAGTTACAGTTATGTAAAATTTCACCATAACAGTAGATGTCCTTTTCTTCACTGTTGCAGTATTCCTAACATAAGGAATCTCCTGCCAAGGATAGACCAACATCCGTCCAGTAAACCAAAGCCTTTACCATCTACAGGCATCATACATCTCACGTATGCTCCCTGCACAAGACATAGGGCATAAAGCTACAGATGTAGACACTTCAGAACTGAAGATCACCAGGAGGAACATGTGTATCCAGAAAAAGAAATAAGAGAGAAGAACCCCTCAACCAGGAGATCAAGGAGGACAGTCTAGAACAGAGGGGACAGGAGGGAAGGAGCAAATGCTGAAACAGTGAAGAGTACAGCTTCTGTTATGGTAAGATTTTACACAAATGTACTATTTGTCTTTGTATGAGGCAAAATGATCTACCCCACAGACAGACAATGTCCAGGAACACATCTCTATGAGGCATCTATTCATGAGCTTCTTGTGTGCTGCTCAAAGACTCTGCCACTAGACTATGCTCCGAGGGGAATGTAGACAGCCTGAAGAGTCAATTGATACAAACAGCTAGATCCCAGGCCTGGACAGCTAGCCTGAAAAGCAGGAAGGACCATGTACCCCCTTGATGGTTGACATACCACATCACTGTGGTATTGTCTGAAAACTTTGAGGGGCCTGAGATGAAAGAGGGTACAAAATCCTTGTAGAGCTAGAAGCAGACCATCATCTCCTTCATGTTGATATGGTCTGACCTCTGATGAAGAGTCCAGAGACCCTGAACCTTGAGAGAACTGAAGGAAGCTCCCCACCCCTGTCTCAGGCATATAAAAAGAGCTCTTGAGTAGGAACTGGAGACTGGAAAGGAAGCCCAGGGTTGAGAGAAAGAGGATGACTCCACCACTGAACCTGAAGCTTGAGGCAGGGAAAGAAAGAAACCAAGAAGTCCAGGGGGTGACCATGTTGAAGCCATACTGACTTGAGTTACCATTGAAGCTTTCTCATATGGAGCCTGGCTAGAGGCAGAAAAGGAATGGTGGAAGCCATACACCTGAGGACCCTTATAAAGTCTCTAGCAATGCAAAGAAAACAGCTTCAGCAATTGGCCAAGTTGGAATATAAAATACAAGCTTTTGGTTTTGGATGTTGGCTATTTTACAAAATAGCCTCTTGTTATTAACACATTTGGCTGTGTACTAATTCCATTATGTATGCTGAGCAGTAAATCCTATCTTATACAGTGATTTAGACCATCAAGGCATATACGATGTTTTTGTAAATACAATTTAGGTAGCTATTATTTGGTTGCTATCAGAATTACGTTGCAATACATATATGGGTCATCTTTTTTGAAGTATAAAACTAACTTTTGACCTTTTCTGTATAAGTGATGTTCCGAAATACATTGTATATGGGTTTTTAGGATTACTTAGCAATGCATTGAAGGGCTATTTATCCTGAAGTACAGAACTGATGGCTGGTTTATGACCTATTAGAGTATTCTATATACATATACATAAGCGTGCTTATATGTATAGGTCATTATATTTCTACTTTATGACCTGGTCTACGTGGGAGTATGTTATAATTTTTGGAGTAGGGTGCTACTTGGATACATCGTATTACTGATTGTCATTTGGTATATGGTACATACTTATATACATTTCATTAACAGCATACATTTATTGTGGATTTAGCCTAGGGATTCAACCAGGAGTGAGGACACTATATTACTAATCCTTGGGTAATATACCCACTCATGTTGCAACATTTTGCTGAAACAGCATATTTTTATTAATAATACAAGTGACAACCTTTTGATATATGGTTAATTTATACCTTGATATGCTGGGGATACTTATAAAATATTTTTAGTGGGAATTATATCTCACTCAGGAATATTATCATACCACTGACCCTGGCTTTTCAAGTGGCTTATACATTATCTTTTGGTTGCATTTATTCTAGTGTGTATTCCTGTTCTTCTAATTATTGGATCTCATTCACTTTGAACTTTTGGTGGCCTATGGTGGAATCTCTGCTACCTTTATTACACATTTGACATATATTATGGATTGTTATTTACTACCTGGTGATTTGCTCAGACATCCCCTGTTTTGTATTTGGATTTGGATCCCCTTTAGACCTAGCAAATTTTTTGACTGACAACTTATTGTCATGGATCTTGGGAAATTATTATCCAGCTTATGTGCGGATAAGGTCGGATCCAGTTGACGGTTGTGTTTCTGAATTTAATCAGCTAGGTAAACAAATTAAAACTTTAAGAACTAATATTTGGCACCACAAGCTATTTAAAGCATATCAGGCTCAAAATATTTCACCCAGGGGATTGAGATCCAAGATTCAGCCACTAGTTGGTGTACCCGATGATCTATTGATTAGGGATTGGCAATCAGCACAGCAGGAAGCCGCTATGGCACTGGTCAACATATTAGCTTCCTTTTATGAAAGGACTGTACATGCCAATACTATTGATGTTGAAAAGACATGTAACAATTTGAAACAATTCGAGGACCATACACAATTTTAGAATTGTCTGAACAAACTATCCAGGGAATTATCTACACTGGAGAACAATCTCAAAACCAAAAAACTCCATAAATTTGCTAGAGACAAGGAAGACTATAGCAGGGGTAGACAATTTGAATCACAGAGGGGTGTGAGGTTTGCCCAGGGTACCAAAAATCCAACTTTTGTGCGCAAAAAGAGGCCGAGATCCATTCTTAAAAAATCAGGATCCACTAGTAATACTTTTGGTGAGGAGTCCTCCACAACAGACGATGAATCAACCAGCACTGGTGAATCACCACATATTAAAAGGGGAAGAACTATGGTTGGCCCTTTAGGGGAAAACATAGGGGTAGAAAGTCTAGAGGAGCTATTCATGTCAGTGGGGAAATAGTTCAATCCTGTACTAATGTGTTAAACATTTCAAAGTATATTTTATCATCTGATGAATATTCATTACTTAATAAAGGTCTGGGTTTTATTCCTGGTTTCTTTATTGATGAAAGCTCACTTGTATCTGACACTTTAGAGTTTTGTAGAAAAATTAATCTTAACCTATTTTTCAAACAACAGGATAACTCTGATCTCTCTCAAAGATCATCAGATTTTAGATTTCACAAATCTACATTTAATCCCCCTATGGATAAACATGTTGCAGTGTTCCAGCAGGCTGTTATTAAGGATTTACATTTTTATTCCGACACTCATGACAACACCAGACACAATCTATCTTACAAAGAACAACTTGCCCTCACACGGCTCAAAAACAATACAGATATAGTCATTCTCTCTGCTGACAAAGGGGGTGATTAAGTAGTCATGGATGCCGATTACTATCGGGATGAAGGAAATAGACAACTGTCTAACCATCATCACTATATGAAAATGAGTACGGATCCAACACCCGCTTTTCAACGTGAAATTAATGAATTTCTACAGGAAGCAGTAGAGGCGGGTATAATATCTGACAAAACCAAGGCACATCTTATGGTTAAAGATCCAGCCAAACAATATCTTTATTTACTTCCAAAAATTCACAAATCTATTAATAAACCACCTGGCAGACCCATTGTATTGGGTATTGAATCCCTCACCGAACCTCTATCTGTGTTCCTTACTGAAAAACTAAAACCATTGTTATCATGTGTCAGAGCCAGAATTCAGGACACCACGGAATTCCTACAGATTGTTTCAGAATCTCAGCTTGAACCGGATTGGCTACTATGCACTTTAGATGTTAAGTCGCTATATACCAGCATACCACATTGGGCAGGTCTGATGGCTTTAGAATTTTGGTTAAATAAAGCCAATATTTATCCTCCAGGACTGAACACGTTACTCATATGTATGGCGGAACACATTCTGACTAAAAATGTGTTTTATTTCCAGCAAGATTGTTATTGGCAAATACAAGGCACGGCCATGGGGGCCTCATTTGCACCTATTTATGCAGATCTCTACATGGGATATATTGAGGAGCACATCATTTATGATGAATTGCATAATGTGTATCTACCTGAAATAGACATCTGGAGGAGATATTTGGATGACTGCTGGCTAGTGTGGAAAGGGGGTTCTGATTACCTTCAGGAATTCATAGAACACCTAAATGGAAATATGTGGGGGACCAAATTTACTGTGGAATACGATTTGAATGAGATTCATTTTTTAGATGTCCACTTACGACAACCCGACCACACATTGAAAACATCTGTATATCGTAAATTTCCACAATATAATACTTTATTACATGCCAACAGTCTCCATCCTAAACACATTATTAAGAACATTCCGAAATCACAGTTTCTGCGGATAAAAAGAATCTGTTCTTCAGAACAAGATTTGAATAAACATCATGATGACTTAGCCAACAGATTTCTGTCCAGAGGATATCGTTGGAACACCATCAGCTCTGCTGCACAATGGAGTAACAATAAACCGAGGGATTCTCTGTTAGTATATAAAAAACATGCAACACCAAAAAGCTCAGATACATGTAGATTTGTTACTACATATGGCAGAAATAGTCACAATCTCATTAATATCATCAATACACATTGGAATATACTCAAATCTCATCCTCTTTTGGAAGGGTACTTAGGTGAACGTTGCTACTTTTCATATAGAAAGGGCAAAACACTTGGTTCCCATTTTTCACATTACAAAAAAAGTGGCATGGGGGATGACTCTTTAATTCAGGGAACATTAACAGGGGATAAACTAGTGGGTACATACCCCTGTGGTCATTGCAGTTTCTGTGGTTACATCTTCAAAACCAAAAGTTTCACGAGTAAAAATACTGGTCACCTATATGACATAAAATTTTTCGGAAACTGTAGTTCAGACTGGATTATTTATCTAGCCACCTGTACCTGCCAGGCTTTTTATGTTGGACAGACATCAAGACAATTTCGCATTAGGATATCAGAACATTTGGGGGACATTAGAAATTGCAGAATAACCAATGCACTATACAGACACACCATCAAGCACCCCACGGCCAAATTCTCATTCTCCATTATTGATCATATCATTGGGAATCGGGCTTTCAAAACAGGATGGCATGACATTCTAAATACCAAAGAGAAAAGATGGATAGTCAAACTTGGTGGGCTTTTCTCACCAGGACTTAATGATAAAATGTGATTCATTGTTTTACTATTTCATTATCAATAACACAGAGTAATGATGGATAGTCTAACTTGGTGGGTTTTTCTCACCAGAACTTTATGACAAAATGTGATTTATTGTCAATTTTGTTCATTTATTATTTCCATCCCCTTTGAATAACTCTTTTCTCTATATAGCAGTTTCATCTTAATACTAAGGATGTATCTTGTTCATTGCTTATAATGTTTTATGACTATTACCATTTTGGCATATACTATGGTGGACAAGACTTTCTGTAATTTATTGTGTTATTGCATTTTTTGCTTTTTATGATTTTTCACGTTAACAATTTTTCATGACAGGAAGTGATGTCATTCCTTCCTTGAAAGGTATATATGGAGCACTTGATTCTATCAATGTAACTAACTACTGAGGAAAGCTAAGTGCTGAAACCGGTCTAGTTTCAGTCGATTAAAACTATTTTTGATCCACTCGTGGTGCTGGCTTGTTTTCTTTACATTGGTCATACAAGCTTGGTTGCCGGGCACCAATCGTACTTGCTAGCTTCATATCTTCTGAAAAAGTCTCTAGCAGTACCTGAATCCAGAGGAAGAAGAAATAGAAACAAAAAACAATCAAAGACAGGTCCTTGGGGAAGGCAGAGATGCCAGCATGGGGATGGTCTAGATCCTACAACCAAGGAAACATGATCCTGAGAAGGAGTCAATACTGATTTTTGAAAGTTTATGGTAAACCCCAGACTCTGCAGTAGGGAAATAGTAAACTGGAGTTCCTGAAGCAGAGCCTCAGAGAATGAGGCCTGAATGATCAGATCATCCAGATAAGGAAAGATCTGAACTCCTCTCATCCTGCAAAAAGCAATAACAAAAGCAAGGCATTTGGTGAATACCCTTGGAGAGGTCAAAGGGCAAGGAAAGGAACTGAAAAAAAGAAGTAAGAAATAGATAAATGCAAAAATTACTTAACAAGGGGGTGGATGGGGATATGAAGGTAGGTATTTGTGAGATCCAGAGAGACCAGAAAGGCCTGAGGAAGATGGGGAAATAAAGTTTGAAGAGACAACATCCAAAAGGAGGGAACTTTGAGAAAGGTGCTGAGATGAGAAAGGTCCAGAATTGGTCTATTGGTGCCCTCCTTCCAGGGAACCAGAAACAGTCTGTAATAACTCCCCTCCCTTCCTTGGCAGGGGGCACAGCCTGAATGGTGCCCTTGGTCAAAAGAGAATGAAGCACATCTGAGATGAGAGGAAGCTGTTCTCAAGGAAATTGAATGATGCATAGAAAGGGAGGAAGGGAGGAAGAGATTTCCAAGCCATGAAATACCCCTGACAGATAATGGACAGAACCCAGGAGTCTGTTGAGACCTTTAACCAATTTGGAAGTGACAGGGAAAGCTGAAGAGACAAAGTAACCTGTGCGAGGAAAAAGGGGAGCAAATTGTCAAATGCAACCACCTGGCTTGTCTTGAAAAGGAGGTTTGTGAGAAATATGTGTCTGTGTAGATTTAGTAGGATGTACACATCTAGAACCCTTTTTAAACTTGGGCAGACGGCAAGACTGTCTGCGAACAAAAGCAGATTTGGAAGGTTAATTCCTCTGAAACTTTAGAAGAGAAGTAAAAATATGTTTCAACTCCTGCAAGGCTTTGTCATTATCCTGGACAGGCTTAAAAAAGCAGCAGCATAGCCAAAAAGATTTTTATTATCCAAATGAAGATACAATAATTTGGCCTTAATGTCATCAGGTAAAGCCTGAAGATGAAGCCAAGAGTAACACCTCATAACAAAACCAAATGTAGCAGTCCTGGAAGAAGCATTGGCTGCATTGTAGCTGCAATTAATAGAGTTGTGGGCAACTTGAGAGATAGAACCAAACAAGGAAAGAGACAAAGCTTTCCCCTCAGAATCAGAAAGTCGAGAAATCACCTGAGAAACCTGAGAAAGGAGTGATAAAACATACCTGTTCATATGAGTCTGGTAATTAATAGCCCTAAATGACAGGGTGGCAACAGTATAGACCTTTAACCAGCCTTTCCATGGCCCTACTATCTTTACCTGAAGGAAGCAGCTTGGTAGAGGGAAACAGCTTGGAAGGTTTGTCAGAGGACACATACACCTCAGAAGGATCAGCAGAAGGGCATTTATACAGAAATTTACAATCATCAGGCAGCTTGTAAAATCTGTCAGGTTTATTAGGAGCTGGAGGCTGAGAATCAGGGACTACAGAATCTGCTGAAAAGGTATCCAGGAGGGAAGTCAGAACTGGAGGGACAGCAGAAGCCTTGGGAGACTACATCTGGTGGAGCTCATAATATCTCTTCTGGATATCAGACACCTGAGAATCCCACTTAAAGAATTCTGTGATAAGGGAAATAGTGTCCCCAATGGGAAGTTCCTCTAAAGGGGAATCTAGACTAATAGAATCCTCTTTCTCTGAACCATAGTCCAAGGGGGAAGGGATCTGACAACTGTAAGCTAATGACTCTTCCCCTGAATCCTGATCTTCAAAGGAATCTTGCACACTAGGTCTCTTAAGAGGAGTGGAAGATCAGGGAAGGGCAGGCACACAGACCCCTTGATGAGGTTTAAAGCCATTAAAGTACTGAATAACCCCTGAGTAAAATCCTGCCATTCTTGTAGGGAATCCTTAACTGCAGGGGAAATATGCTTGGTTTTGCATTTCTTTTTCTGTGGAATTTCTGCACAAAAACCCAGGGGGCCCTGACCCTTATCGACACTCAATAAGTGTAGTATGGATCTCCTCCCTCACTAAGATCTGTGGAATCCCCCTCAGTCCCTCGGATATAATCAGTCGAGGGTCCCCCCTCAACACCGGGAGTAGACGTTTGGAAAGCCTCAGAGGACATGCAAGAAGTCGGACCCATGCTGGCCTCTGACAGGGTCACAGCAGAGAAACGCGAAGATGTGACTGCACGATCCTCTGGGCTTTCACTAGCCTCGAGAGAGATGTCCTGTGAAGGCTGGACAGCAGACGTATCAGACCTGAGTTTTTTGGCTTTTTTCTTGGCAGACATGTGACCATAAGAACAAGAAGACTATGCCACAGCAATCTGAGTCAACAGGTTAAAATATTTGTTTTCAAGGTAAATATACAAGGAGGAGAGGCGACCAGATAGGGCCTTGGAGACAAACGCTTGGCAGATAGAACACTGCTTATGGTCGAGGGAAGCACTCAGATTGAAGAGAGAGTGGTTGTGGCAATCTTTATAGAGAATCTGCCTCCCACACTGACATTTCCCTTTCTGGATGACATGAAACCAACAACACTAAAAATAAAAGAGAAAGATAAGAAAGAACCCCAACAGGACACTTATCTGAAAAATGACTCTAGAACCAGAACAGAAGAAAGGTGTTCAGACCAACATTCAGTGATGGCATTCAGACTGGCAGCAAAGAAGTTCAGAAGTATATGCATCAGTACATCACCTTTACGCCCTATGCCTTGAGAGAGGAGCATAGGTGTGATGTATGGCGCCTGTAAATACTAAAGGCTTTGGTATACTGGCCAGACATTCAACTATCCTTGGCAGGAGATCCCTTACATTAAGAATGCTGCAACAGTGAAATGAAAGGACATCCACATATACTAGGGTGTGACATCACTCTGCCCAGCCCATACACCTATACAGGGTTTCTACCTATTGCAGTGATAACAGTAAAAAGGTTTTGTATGACAATGTTTATCAGGACATACAGAACCCCCTTGCAGTGTAAAAGTTTCATTTATTTATTTTTTAATAAATGGCAACCTTTTGTGTTTTACATGTTTTCAATACATACACTAAAACTGTCCACTGTATCAGTAACAAGGAGGTCACACAACTATTTCTGTATGAAAATCTCAGGAAAAGCTTTAAAGTTACATGACATGAGGCTTCTTTCCAGTGGCAATGACTGTGCAGAGGAAATTCGGACAGCTTTCATCACAGAAGCCTAAAAAAGGTCTGACCACAGACAACCTTTTAAATCCATACATGCCATACACAAGGTATATTATGCTGAAGTTCATCTAAGCCACGAATGCTACTTATGTGCATACATGAGCTAAGCAGAGTATGCCCACAGAAAACCAAATGTACTTATACCTATGAGAGTGAATACAAGTATGTACTATGATGCAATTCATAGAACGCACTGAGGCCGAGTCTTACCTGTATGGGAATTTCTTACATCTGTCCCAACTTTCATCAGTCTGCTTCAGTCCACCATTTTAAGCATTCCCAGGCTCCCTACTTCTGCAAAAGTCCAAAAAAGGCATGAATAAACTAAAATAATTTATTAAAAGCAGGGATAGCTTGGAATTATAAGGAACAGGCTGTTATCAGAGTAATTTAGTCAGAGAGATTAATTTAGTTAATAAAGAATTTTGCCCGAGAAGGAACAGTTTCACTTACATTTTAGATTTCTGTTTGAAGAGAAGACTGGATAATAACATCAATACTATTTTGTTGTACTCCAAAAGAAACTAGAACAATGTTGTTCATACCTAGTGATCCTTGAATCTTTTCTTTCCTTTCTTGCCCATTGGAACACTAATAGTTTTGGACTATCCATATCACCTGGGACAGTACTGTCTAAATCAGAGACTGAAAAAAATTTCAGTGTCTTTGTAGGATCTAATGTTAGTACCACTTTGATTTTCAGAAATTGAAAATAGTAAGAATTTCAGTACTTCTCCTTACCACAAAAATGCTAGTCAGTACCCAAGATTACATTTAGTAATGACTGCCCATGCCCAGGAGGGTACTTATGGGCACTATCCCCGGTAAGAATCTATGGTGCCTCATCCATTCATCCAGGTCCTCTTGAACAGTGTCATAGAGGTGCTCTGATTCACATGAACTGGCAGCCTATTCCAAAGATGTGGCAGTCTCTGGGAGACAAATCTGTCCCTCCAGCATGTTCTATTTAAGTCGCAGGTCATATTTAGGTCCTTGGAATGGGAAGCTCTAGTCCCGTTTGATTTACAGATATGCAGCAAGTTCATAAGGTTTGGGTCTGAGATTGCTCTGTAAGCCAGTCAGCTCTCCCAGTGTGAAAACAGAAACTCAGCAGAGAAGACCAGTGGACTTGTGTTTATGGGTGAATTTCTGTAACTGGCTAGTAAGTACACTGCCTGGATACCTGGAATAAAGAAATACAGAAGACCTGGAAAAAAAACAGCTACAAAAAGTGAGGAAGAAACACTGATTATGGAGAGTTCTGCAGCTGTTCAGTAAAAAGTAATGCAAACTTCAGACATGACTTCCAATAACCTACAGGAAGATATAAGACAAAGTACAGTTTTCTACCTACCATAAATGTAGATGTTCGAGTGCTAATACAGCTGCAGTCATAACAGATGGGTTCTCCTGCCATCAGGCGGGTCCTCGGTCGGCCGAATTCCAAAGTCTAGGTCCGGCGTCGGTTGTCGTCGCTTCTTCCCTGATGTCAGTGTGACAGGGGTATAAAGGAATCAGCCGACGCCATTTTCTTCAGTTTTTCTTGCCCCAGATGTCAGGTGCCCCCAGAAGGAAGGCAATACATAAATTTGTGTAATAATGCAGTGCAATATAATCAAAATACAGTAGTTGCAAGCAAATACATCATAAATGAATACCCCAATCAGGTTGTATGAGGATGTGTTAGCCTATAGGCCTGTCCCAAGAGGGGAAGGAGGGAGGGAAACCTGGACTGCAGCTGTATTAGCACTTGAACATCTACATTTATGGTAGGTACAAAACTGTACTATGTTCATCATGCATACAGCTGCAGTCATAACAGATGGGTAGAATCCCAAAGCTAAGAAAAGGGTGGTAGGCACTAGGTGGAACTAGGAGGAGCCAAAATGCCCTGCAAGACTGCAGTGGCAAAGCCTGCTCTAGATTTGGAGTATAATGGTAGGTTGTAGTGCTTGGAGAAGGTATGCACAGAACTCCAAGTGGCTGCTTCCAAAATATCCTTGGTAGGAACTCCTCTGAGGAAGGCTGCTGAGGTGGCTGTGGCCCTGGTGGAATGAGTTCTAATGCCTGTAGGTACAGTTTTGCCATGAAAGGAATAGCAAAAGTGTATGCAGTGGGCTATCCATTTTGAGATTGTCTGTTTGGAAATTGGCTTTCCTTGAGCTCCTACCGCATAGGACACAAAGAGCTGTTCTGATTTTCTGAAAGGCTTTGTTCTGTCCAAATAATAACGCAGTTGTCTGTGGCTGTCCAAGGAATGTAGTAATCTCTCCCCTTTGTTTTGAGGATTAGGATAAAAAGTAGGTAAATGTATGGCCTGATTTAAAGCTACCCTGGATACCACTTTAGGCATAAAGGACGGGTTGGTTCATAAGGAAACTCTGTCCTGATGGAAGATGATAAAAGGCTGGACAGCCATGAGAGCCTGTAGTTCTGAAACTCTACGAGCTGAGGTGATAGCCAGAAGGAAAGCTGTTTTCCAGGACAAATTTTGCAAATTTGAAGAGGCAGCTGGCTCAAAGGGAGGCAAGGTCAGTTTTTCCAGAATGAAATTAAGATCCGAAGCAGGTATTGGTTGTTTCCTTGGAGGTCTTAAATTCTTAGCCCCTCTGAGGAACTGTCTTAAGAGAGGGTGAGAGAATAAAGGTGGATCAGTGTTGTATTCTGCAGAAATGGCTGAGGCATGGATTTTGATGGAGGACAATGAAAGTCCACTGCTTAGCACCTCAGCCAAATATTGTAGTATTTGAGGTAAATTCAGTTTCCCAGGATCCTGGCCCTTTTTCTCATTCCAGACACAAAACCATTTCCATTTTGCGGAGTAAGCTTTTCTAGTTGATGGTCTTCTGGCCTCCAAAATGACATCCTGCACCTCCTTGGAGAGTAGGTCCTGTTGTGATGCTAAGGAATCTTCCATGCGGCTAGAATGAGTGTTTTTAGCTGGCTGTGAAGAGTTTTGAAGCTGTGCTGAGTCAGAAGAAGAGGCATTAGAGGCAGGGTCCATGGTGGGGAATGCGTCAGGCTCCTCAGGAGTGGGTACCAGTGTTGCTTTGGCCAGTCCGGAGCAATGAGAATCATCTTTGGTCTGTCTGCTCTGATTTTCAATAGAACTTTTGGCAGAGGAAGAGGTGGGAAGGCATAAACTGTCATTGATGTCCAACTGAAAGAGAGAGCGTCCACTCTCCAGGCCTTTGGATGGAAAATCCTTGAGCAGAATTTTGTCAATTGATGATTTTTGTGGGAGGCAAAGAGATCTATGTCTGGCCTTCCCCATTCTTGGATTATTTCTGTAAAAACTTTTGGATGCAATTTCCATTCGTGTGGATCTGTCATATTCCTGCTTAGGTTGTCTGCCAGCAAGTTTTCCTTGCCTGGCAAGTACTGTGCTTGTAGTTCCATTTGTAAGTCCATGGCCATGTTCCAAAGTGACATGGCCAGTCTGCATAAGGGGTAAGAATGTGTTCCTCCCTGTTTGTTTATGTACCACATAACTGTGGTGTTGTCCGTTCTTATCAATAGTTGACCTGGTTGTAGAAGGTCCTTGAAAGCTATAATAGCATTTATTATGCAGACTGGCCATGTCACTTTGGAACATAGGTATCGCAAGTGAATGTATTTGGTCTTTAATTGCATCCTCCCTTGTAATACTCTATGTTAACATATATTACTTACTAAATGGTATTTTGCACTCGCTGCCTTCCCTTATCCGCTAATATGTTAGCGTTTGTTTGTTTTACTTACTAAATGGTATTTTGCCCTCGCTGCCTTCCCTTAGCCGCTAATATGTTAGCGTTTGTTTGTTGTTGGGTTTACTCGCCAAATTCACCTTCATGTTGATCGCATTTACATTGCACTGTGTATGCGGCTTCTGTTTTTGACTTGGTGAACGGTGAATAACACCTTCTGCACATAGTTCTTTTTTTTAAAAGTATTTTGTGCTGTGTATTGCTTTTTTATCTGTTGTCGCCGGTTAAGCGACTGCCATGTGTATCCTTAGTTTATTCTTTATATTAACTGTTGAGCGAGGTTGCTTCTCTTGAGCATTTTAAGTTGTATATTGCCTTTGGATTGTGATTTCAAATGCTGTTAATTCAGCAGGTATACTGCTGAGATTGTGTACTGTTTTATCAATTACAGCTAAGCAGCGTTAGCATGTCAGCCTGATACTTCATGTACATTAGAACATGTAGCGTTATTTTGCTGCTTACTGATTGAGTTACTGCTCTTAGTTATTTCTTAAAGTGTTCTGGGCTGTGGATTTCTATGTCTTCTGTTGTCGCCATTACTGCTGTTTGCATCATTAATATTTGGTTCATATTTAACTGCTGAACTAAGTTGCTTCTTTTGGGCTTTTGAGCTATTTGTTGTCCTTTGACTGTACAAGTGCTGTTATTTCAGCTGCTCTATTTGCTGAGAATTGTGCACTGTTTTCTCATTCACAATGCGTCAGCCTTATACTTTATGTCCAACAGTACACGCTGATGAGTAGTCATTAGCGATCTTTGCTAGACTATTCAGTGCCTCCTGACCCCACCTTACCCCTCGAGGGATGATTTTTATGGGTAACTTATGACCCCAGCTTTTTGTTACATTATTATCGCTTCCTCTCTGTTTGGGTTACTATTACTCTGTATTAGGCCCTGCCTCACTTGTTTTATGGGAACTGTGTGTTAGTATAGGAAGTGGCTAACACGTGTAGACCATACTTGCATCTTGCCTCCCTATACTGCACCTTCTCCTTACTACAGTATGGATCAATGTTCCTGCCTATGAGGAAATACCTTGCTTCCATGAAACTGTTTAGAATATGTAGAGATTTAACTATACCTGGTGTTTTACCCAGACTGCTGCAACTTTCTTATTGTGGATATGCACATGATTTAACTGTTACAATCCTCAATCTGTGTTTTCTATGTAATGAGCATTGCCTAATTGCATATTTTCTTGTATTGTAATGTGGTATGACATAGAGCAGTGGATTAGTCTACTGTATCTGTGTGTCTGGTTACAGCTTTAGTTTGTCAGTATTGTATTTTACTTACTTGTTGTTATTATCTCCCCCTTTTTCTCCTGCTCTAGCTAACTCTCCTGCCCAACCCAGCCTGTTTGCCTGGGCTGAACTCCTCTCCACTATATGAGGGTACTTTCTGCATACAACCCTTGAAAGCTCTGGACCCTGCACCTTCTACAAACTCACTACCTAAAGCTCTAAGAGAGTATGTTTACTTAATTTGTTTATGGTCTCTTCCTAATTTTTATCTTGTGCTGTTTTGGTTTGCTCCCACCTAGTTTCCTAGCAGCAGCCCCCTATACCCCTTACTCTGTTTAATCTTCCTCTCTGTCCTTAGTGTTGTACTTAGCCTGTACTCTCCTCCCAGTAGTGTTTGTCATTTTTTTCCTACCCCTGAACCTTGTGACCTCTCTGTACCTTGACTTCTGTGTCCAGTAGGTATCACCTGTCCACTCCAAGACCTACAGAACTGGATATTTCCTTCCATATTCTTCCTACCTCACCTTCTCACCCCTTTTCCTTTCCATCTCTGAAGTGCTCTGTGACCCACTCCCCTTCCCTTTCTATCTCAAACCTTCTCTTTGCTAACTTTCTCTGTTACTTTTCCTTCCTCTCTCTCTCTTCCCACCCACCCCCAGGGTCCTAACCTTATACTTCCCTAACCACACCCACTTACTCAAACATCCCTTCCTGTTCTTTCCAAAAACTTAACCCTCCCATCCATACAAACTCTTCCACCCCTTTCCTCTACTCCTAAAACCTTCCTACTCTCCCATAACTAATTTCTCTCCTCTTCTACACCTGACCTTCTGCTTATATACCTTTAGTCTCTATACCTACACTTTGTATTCTCTTCTTACCCCTTCATATCCACACATTACTTCTTTCCTTCCTTCCTCCCTGTACTTTACCTAAAACTTTCTCCTCTCTCACCCTCTCTTGCTCAATTAACTTATAACTTCCCTTACCTCACCACTCCTACAAATGGCTCCATACACACCCACCATGGTAATATTCTTATCATTATTCTGTGCCTCTCTTTATTCTTCTTACCTTCTTACCTTCTTTGAACACCCACTTATTTACCAGCCAGAACTTATAAATAAACATACAGCTATCTTCCACCTCTCTTACCTCCTTCTTAAATTCCACATCCTCCCTAGCTATCACCTTCCCAAATTCCATAGGCACTATCATCTTACCTACACCTTTCCCTCTGATAAAAATGAAACAACTAACCCTCTTAAAAGTAATCTCACACCCAGACCTTATACTCCAACCCTACAAGATGGTGATATTCACCCCAATCCAGGCCCATCAAATCCCTCCCTCAAGTATCTAAGCCTAACCTCAATAACACCCTTCTCATAGGTCATCTAAATATACGAAGTATAAATAACAAAGTACCCTATTTACATGCCCTGTTAGATATTCACCACTTTGACATTCTGTGCCTCTCAGAGACCTGGCTAAAGCCAGCCACCAAAGACACTGAAATTATACCCCACTGCTATAATATACATAGGCTTGATCGTACTTTGTAAAGGTGGTGGTGTGGCTATTCTATTTAAGAACCATCTTAGCATCTCCACCTCCCAGCCTGCCCAACCCAAGATCCTAGTGTTGAAGCCATCATCACTAAACTTCAGTTAAATGCTCAAAAAGCCCTTTACATCATCTGTATGTATATACCTCCAGGCAACAACATACCAATCTTAGAAAACTTCCTCAGCTGGACTTCCACAAACTTCCCCCAAGAAACTATAATTCTGGGCGACTTTAATATAGACTGGAATACTATTAGTAGCAACAATCCCTCCTGTCATATAAACCTATATAGTTTTACACAATCCATTACCACCACAACTAGGTTTAATAAACCAAATAAGAAACAGAGTATCTTAGACTGGATACTTATAAACAAAGTTAATGTCTCTTACAAAGTAGGAACTATGCCCGATGACCTCAGTGACCACTGCCTAACCTATATCTCCAGAGTAAAGACCGACTATCTAAACCTTCCTAACACTAGAATAATACCTACCAAAACATTGACAGTGATTTGTTCCCAAAGGATGCCAGAACATATAACTGGAAACTCTTAAAATCAGAACCTCTTAATGAAGCAGTATCATTCGTTAACGCAACCTTCCTTTCCATTTTGGATAAACATGCCCCTACACTATTAGAATGAAGTCTAATACAGCCCCATGGCTCTCTAAGGAAACAAAGAAACTAATTCACAGTAAAAATAAAATTTGGGCCAAATGGAGACACCACAGAACCACCTCTGATTTTCATCATTTTTGCAAACTTAGAAATCTGCAAAAAGCAATAATCTCTGACAAAAAGAACTATTACTGTGATCTTCAAACAACCCAATTATACAAGCCAAAACAATTCTGGTCCTCAATCAACAAACTCCTTTCTCCTGGTTCAGCTAAACTAGCCATACTGCTAACGCTTCAACACCTTTTTATTGAAACCATTCAATCTCTTGCTAGACAACTGAACGCCAATAACTTTTACCCTCCAAATAATCTTATGGATTCATCCCAAAACTTCACTCTTCATCCTATCTCTACCTCCTTCATCTATGTTTATTCTTAAACTGAAACCCTGCACCCCTCTGCTGACAAACTCCCTCACTCTTTCTTCAAAAGGCTGCTAAACAGATTGCATAATATCTTTACTCATTAATAGGACTATCCAAGAAGGAACCATACCGATATATGGAAAATCTCTCATATCATCCCACTACACAAAGGTGGAAACTCTATTGACTTTACTAACTTTAGACCTATTGCTCTTCTCTCTCCTCTTGCTAAGATTATGGAGAAATGCATTCATCAGCAACTCATACATTATCTCTCTTCTCACAACATAATTGCCAACTGTCAACATGGCTTTAGGCCCCACCATAGCACCTCCACTGCCCTCCTTTCTTTCATAGATACTATCAACAACTATCTAAACTCCAACATCTTCTCATCTGCTCTATTTATTGACCTCTCCAAAGCTTTTGACATGGTGAACCACTCTTCCTTATTAATATACTTAAATCCTCTCATTTGATAACCTGGCTTTAAAATGGTTTACTCCTATCTTAACAACAGACATCAAGCCGCCCTTTGGGACAATCATATCTCTTCTATTGCCAGTTTCAATTGGAGTTCCACAGGGCTCTATCCTAGGTCCACTTCTATACATAAACGATCTCAACACAGTCATCCGCTACCTGCATCCAATATGCTGACGACTCAACAATCATTTGCTCAGCATCCACCCCACAGAACTACTGTCTCTAACTCAAACTACCTTTAACACTGTAGAAACTTGGTTTACTAGATACCTCCTCCTTAATGCTAAAAAAACAAAACTTCTCCTTTTCACTCCTACCACTCGAGCCTCCCCATTAAACTTCAACATTTTGTTTAATGACACTACTGTTATTTCTCCTGACACAACAACTAAACTGCTAGGAATTACCATCGACAACAATCTGACTTTTGATCAGCACATCAATAACACCATCAAAACTGTTAATAAAAAAATAGGATCATTATACCGATCAAACCTTTTCTCACCTTCTACCAGAGCTACTATTGCCCACCCCATCTTATATCTACTCTCTTCTACGCCACCAATCTTCACTAACCTTAAGAAGGCCAACCTAAATAAACTTGCAACTTGTTATAATATTGCCACCAGCAACCCTTTCAAAACACACCACTGTCACAACCTAAAACTCCTAGGCTGGCTTGAGCTACAAAACTGTCTTTTGATCTCACAACTTACCATTGCTCACAAGATACTCTATCAACCTTATAACACTATACTTTCTCAACTCTTAATCCCTTACAATAATCTTACCTCCTTCTTCCAAACTCATGACTAAATCAGTAAAGTCCCATAACCTAGCTGGTGACTCTCTTTCACTAATACTATAGGAAGGATATGGAATCAGCTACCCACTGATATCACTCTAACCTCCTCCTTACCTCTGTTCAAACAAAAATCAAACTGTATTTCCAAAATCACTGGCTCTGTTCCTGTTGGACTCTGACTAATTTCTTCTTTCCACCACTAGAACTCTACACTTTACTTAGTAAATATACTTATTCCTACTTCTTATTGCCCTGTTACTATCCTCTCATGCTCTAACCTACTCCTCCTTTCTCTCTGTCCTCTTATACACATTCTTACCCTTCTCCTCTCCAGACTATTTCTTCTTTCCTCTTCCCTTTTTTTTCCCTTCTTATCTCCTGTTTTACTTCTCATCTTCTCATTTCTTTTGAAACCTTCTTGCTAATCCTAAATTTTCATAATGCTTTATACTGAACAACAATTTTTGTAATGCTTTTTACTGAACAACAATTTTTTTTTATAGTATGTTCCTTAGATACTTCATGTATATTTATTTGTTGTTTATTCATGTTACTAAATGATAATTCACTTTGTACTTAATTATGTACTCTGTAAAATTGTCCCATTGAAATATAGTATGAGTGGAGCTTTTCTCCTCGGGCCTCTACTGAAAATGGACATATATCCAGCTAGACTAGCCCGGTTAACAAATGTAAAATAAAATAAAATAAAATAAAATTACTGCTAGCATTTCCTTTTGATTGATGTGAAGGTGCTTTTCTTTTTGGGACCATTTGCCCTGAATGCACCGATCTGTCATGTGCGCCCCCCCCCCCCCCCAGGCGTAGTCCGAGGCATCTGTTGTGATGACTTGATTTGCTTGAGGCTTGCTGAATGGAAGACCTGTGTTTGTTTGACATGCTTGAGCCCACCACAGAAATTCCTTTTGCAGACATGGAATTAGTGGTATTATTGTTTTCAAACTGTGGCTGTGTTTAGGCCATATATTTTTCAGGTACCATTATAGTTTACTCATATGCAGCTTTGTACATGGGATTAGTAAGAGGCAAGATGCCATGAATCCCAGAGCCTGCAGGATTTTCCTTGCAGTCAGCCTGGTGCAATTTGCTAGTGTTCTGAAGTATTGAATTAGTTGCTCCTGCTTCTCTGGCATGAGGTAGGCTATCTGGGTGTTTGTGTCCAAATTGGCACCCAGGAAAATTATCTTCCGAGAGGGTATTAGCCTTGATTTATTTTTGTTGACTGTGTATCCCAGAGAGTTCAACAACATTATTACATAAGCCAGATGTTTCAGAAGAATGTGCTTGCTGTCCACTTGGATCAGGCAGTCGTCCAAATAGGGGTATATTTGTATCCCTTGAAGTCTGCAGTAGGCAATTACTGATGCCAGGCATTTCGTGAATACTCTGGGTCCAGTAGATAATCCAAAGGGCAATGCAGAGAATTGATAATGGGTTGAACCTGCAAGAAATCTGAGGTACCTTCTGCAATTTTGTCTGATTGGGACATGCAGGTATGCCTCCTTGAGGTCCAATGTTACCAGCCAAGACTCCTTGCCCAGCATGGGAAGAAGTTGCTGTAGAGTGAGCATCTTGAATTTTGGTACGAGTAGAAATGTGTTTAGGATGGATAGGTCCAAAATAGGTCTCCAATCTTTTCCCTTCCTTGGTACCAGAAATAGCCTGGAATAAAACCTTGACCTTGTTCGTGCGTAGGTACCTCTTGAATAGCTTTCATGTTTATGAGATCTGTAATTTGCCTTTGTGCCTCTGCCCTTTGATTGTGTGGCAGGTTTGGCATGCCTCTCATTTTTGGAAGGGTGTGAAAATGGAATTTGTAGCCTCTGTTTATAATGTCCAGGATCCATTTGTCCTTTGTGACAATATGCCAATTTTTTGAAAATAATGCCAGCTTTCCTCCTAAGGGGGCTGCCTTTTGAGACTTGGTTGGCATGCAAAGGGGAAAGTCATTGGGTTTGCTTTCTGAAAGATTGCGAGTTATCCTCACCACCTATTTGTGTAGGAGCTTGCCATTGTTCATAGGTTCATAGGTTGGTAGTAGGCTATCAGCCCTAGGGCCTATACAAGCCTAGCCATAACAATTCCCTGGCTATTTCTTCCCACATTATTTACTTTCCTGGACCCCTGTCTAGCAGGGCGACTGCCTCTAAACGATCCTTGGGATTGTCCTCTGCCCCTCGGGTGCCTGTATCTGCCTCTTTGGGGTCTGTCCGTGGCAGGAAAGGACCAGTTTTTGGAAGGCCAATTTCTACTAAAACGTGGGGGTTTTAACTGTAGAAAATCTTTCACAGTTTGCATTGATTTAGCCTTTTCCTCCATTTTCCTTAATACCTCCCTCAGCATTAGCACCAAATAGTACATCCTTTTGAAGAGGGGCGTCTAGTAATTTAGCTTTGACATGATCAGGCAAGGCTTGTTCCTTGAGCCAGGCATGCCTACGTATGACTGATCCTGTAACAGCAGCTCTACATGAGGCCTCTAGAGCATCAAAACCCCATTGTAAGGTATGCTTACCCACTTGTTCTGCCCTATGCATCAAATCCTGCAACTCCTTCAAGTCTGGTTGTTCAGGTTGTGACATTTTACTTTTCAATTGTGATAACAAAAACTGTTGGTATTTTAGCATATGAAACTGACAGTTTAAGGCCCTCATGGTTAAGGTAGCCGAGGTATATACCTTTTATCCCCACCTTTCTAAGGATCTGGAATCTCTCGGAAGGTAATGGATTTTTAGCAATGGAGGCCTTAACTCCCTTGGGGCCCTGTGAGATGGTTTCTGGGTCAGCAGCATGGCTTTTGTATAGAAATTGGTGTGAGTCAGGAACCCTGTAGTACCTGTCAGGCTTAACTGGAGCTGGAGGTAGAGAGTCCGGGTTAAGGCAGGCCTCCGAGTAAACATCATCTAGGATGTCCAAGACAGGAGGTATAGCCAGAGGCCTGTCCTGAGGTAGCAAGAGAAATTCCCTAAGCCATTTCTTGGAATCTGAATAATCTTGGCCTTCCCAGTGGAAGTGTTCCCTTAAGGTATGCAAAGTTTCCCCAAATGAGTAATCCTCGGGGGGGGGTACAGAAGGGATGGACTCCTCCGCATCAGAGTCTTGAAAAGGGGAGTAAGAATGTTCCTGATCATCAGAGTGCTCTGAAATAATGGAGCCCTGATCAGAAGAGGGGGAATCTTCCTCCACTCTGGGCCTTTTGTCCAGTGGGGGCTGAGAACCTCTGATAAGAGTAATTAAATCCTCAGCCATTTTAAGCATCTGTTTCTTAGGCATGGGGCCTGGAGATGGGCCCTGTGTAGCTGGTCTCTTAGAGTGCATGGTTGCTTTAGACTTAGTGAAAGCCTTGATGGAGAAAGAAGAGGAAGGTCTGAAGACACCTTGAGTGGAGGTGGACCTGTCCACATTCTGAGTTTCAATGCCAAAAGTGGCTTCGGTATCTGTAGTCGGGGTGTGGGCCGAGGAGCCTGCGACCTCGGGCACAGGAGACACCATCAAAGAAGTGTCATAGGTAGTCAGGGGCTGCGTAGGCGCCTCGCTGAGAACTGGACCACATGTAGTCGGCTTTGGCGTGGTGTCAGTAGAGGCCGCGGACCTCGTGTGTCGGTCCTTATCTTTGCGTTTTGTAGACAAAACCGGAGTCGGAGTATCCGACGACATAATATAGTTAAATGCTTTCCCAAAATAATGCTGGGCGAACTCCGCCCGACGCTTAATAGTGCGTTTGTTGAATGTAGCACAAAAGCGACAGACCGAGACGTCGTGGTCTGGGCCTAAACAAGGTATACAGAGGGAATGGAAATCCTTATGCGGTATTTGCTTCCCACAAGAAATACAATTATTAACTTTGTCTGACATCGGTCTGAGGCAAGAAAAGTTTCCCCAACGGGGTACTTAGCTTTTAAGAAGACTTCGGTTTCCAAATTTTCGTAATCTCAGGAGCTGGCCGACCGGCACTTGCGAACTGCTTCTGCTTCGGGCACCGCGCGACAAGAAAGACTGAAGAAAATGGCGTTGGCTGGTTCCTTTATACCTGTCGCACTGACGTCAGGGAAGAAGCGATGACAACCGACGCTGGACCTAGACTTTGGAATTCGGCCGACCAAGGACCCGCCTGATGGCAGGAGAACCCATCTGTTATGACTGCAGCTGTATGCACGATGAACATCTGCATACAGACCTGATTAGAATAAACAAAACACTCAGAGTATATTAACCCAATCAACAAAAGGCTGGAACAAATGGAAGAAGCTTTAAACGGATATTCAGATGAGATGATAAACCTGCAAAAATCAGAGGTAGAAATGAAGAAAAGTCTGGCTAAGAATGTCACTGCTCAGGAAGAGATATTTCAAAAAATAATAGAATTAGAGGACAGAGCAGGTAGGGAAAACTTGAGATTTTCAGCTATACCAGAGAAACTGGAAGGAACAGACTGCATTAAATTTCTGAAAGCACAAATAAGCAACTGGACTGGTATTCCACAGTCAGGAGTTATTAGTAGAATGGGCACATCATGTGTATGCTCCAAATCTAGCTATAAGAAAGCAATCTAGACCTTTAATAGTAAAGATGCAATCCTACCAGCAGAAAAAGTTGATTTTGTCAAAACTGTGACAGAACAAAATACTAAAAATAGGGGACAGCAGAGTGTTTGTGGAGAATGATTACTCATTGTACACCAGGCAAAAGAGAAGTAAATTCCTCCCGCTATTCAGAGAATGCCGAGATGCAGGTATGAGATTCAAACTGCTGTATCCAGCTGTCTTCAAGGAATTCTTCCCTGGAGGGACAAAATCATTTTTGATGAAGTGCATGCTAAGGAGGAAATGCTAAAGTTTGACCAGCAAACCTGAGCTGTGAAACAGAAGGAGATTCGATTTCTTGCTCCTCTTGTAATAAAGACCACAGAGAGACTGTACCTGTGAAACCTCTTCTAGTATTTCAATGGAAAATGTTAGAGAGAAGGAAGGGAACATGAAAGTTGACTAGAAAAATTGTGAGTACGTTGGAAATGAAGCAGTGACAGCATTTGGGTGATGGAGAAGGACAGTAATAAAATCAGTAACAATGTGGGATTGCTATGCAATAATTACATTTGTGAAATATGACAGCACAAGAAAATTTGGAAATATTGGACTTCTTCAAAATTTGTTTGCTGAGTGGGGGAGTCAAGTATATGCCTTATTTCATGTCATTAATGTTTGGAAAAATGCTTTGGGGAGGGGAAGAGAGGGGTGAACACTAACTGTAAGTAAAGAAAACACTTTTTTTTTCATAATAGTATTGTATCTGTATTGCATGGTTTTCTTTGCATGCTATTTTGGGTGTAATGGGGATTGTAAACAGGTGTTGTTTTTATTTTTCTCTCCTCTGTGCAGTTTTCAGAAACATAATAAAAAAGGAAAAAGGGAGCCTGGTTTTAAGGGGGCATGAAAGAGTCCAAATTAATGTGCTTTTTTTCATTCTTGCATGGGGAAATGACTGATTAAGGACCTTTGTTTTAAGACAGAGAGTAAGCAAATGAAAAAAAGAATATTGAATATTATAACTTTTTTTCTAGCACTTGCAAATATGTATACTAAGTAGCACTTCTGCAGCTGTTCTTCATGCCGCCATGGAGACAATCTGATAAAGAGAAACTGGAGACAGTTTGGTGGAAGAGGAGTGGCTGAGGGAAAAGAAGAAAAAAGAACAGAGAAATTGACTAGTGCATAATGTTCCCTGAAAGCAATCAGGAGGTTTTCCCAGTTGTGGCAGCTTTAAAGGTAACAAAAAACAGTTAGACTTGAAGTAAAGCTCTCTCAGTTTTTTTAAATGCAATGAGGATACTAATATAAACAGGCACTTTTGTTTTTTCTTGTTCATCCTGTTTATCTCTCTTCTTTGTTCAGTTTTGAGAAATGTAGGCACTGCAATAAAAAAATGAGGAGGGGAGGGGAGGAGATGGGGGGAGAGCAGGAGAGTCTGGTTAAGAGAGTATGACAACAGAAAAATCAGTGTGCTTTTTCCCATGCGTGCATAGGGAAATGGCGTTATCCAGTAACAAGTTTATTACAAAGCATGTAAATGAAAAAGAATATTGCATATTGTAAGGTTTTTTTTCTGATAAACAAGGTATCCTTAGCAATTTTGTGTCTGGTTTGCATGTCACTAGAAGACAATTTGATAAAGTGAAATGGCTTGGAGAAAGTGTTTACTGAAAGCATTCAAGTGTTTTCTCAACTGGGAGACTTATAAAGATACAGTAGAAACTCCATAGTTGACCACCTCCATATTACTTATAGGTGGAGACTGGAATTTGGTTTGTAACAGTGAAGATGTATCTGGGGGCCTAGAAGGGGAAAATACAACAAGGAAGGGTAGATTTTGAAGAAATTTATGAAAATGTTTTGCATGGAAGGTGTGAATTCAGAACTAAGAGTTCAGAGTGAATTTACATATTACTCATCCAGATACAAAAACTGGACTAGGCTAGATAGATTTTATATCTCACATGAACATGTAGATTTAATTGAAGGTCTTGAAATTCACCCAATAACTATTTCAGATCATGCACCAGTAATAACAAATAAATACACAAAGTAATGAAATAAAAATGAGACACTGGTACTTTCCCACCTACTGGTTGAATACAGAGGAATTTAAGGAATAGGTTGTGGAATTAATCCAGGAGCTACTACGGAATATAGAATTATTTTCTGAAAACATAGCTACGGAGTGGGATAAAATAAAAGTGAAGTTAAAACTAGGTTGGAAATAAAAGAAAGGAAGATATGTTTAAACAGTAACAAGAATTATGTAGAGGGACTGATAAATATTAATGTATTGCAAAATAGGGAGAATCTCTCAGAACAAGAAAAGGAGCAATTGCAGAATGCTAAACAGAAAATAAAGGATTACCTCTATAATATGCATGAGTTTAGAAAGATTGCTGTTAAGCAACTGTTTTTTGATAATAATTCTAGAGCACAAAAACTTCTAGCACAACTCAAGAAATATAAAGTAGAAAGGGCAGTCACCGAGCTTAGGGAGCCTATAACAAGGAAGATAACAAGAGATCCTGAAGAAGTATTAGAAATATTTCGGAAGTTTTATGAAAATTTGTATAAAGCAGATAAATATGGAAATCAAGAAAATGTACAAATGGAAATGTTTATGGAAGAATTAAATATGCCGAAGTTAGAGGTAGATGAGGCTCAATTGTTAACAGGATAGGATTGGATGAGATAAAAATGGCTATGGATAAGCAATCCACAGGAAAGTCCCCAGGAATAGATGTTATTCCTGTGGAGGTTTGGAAGTTAGGAGGGAAAAAATGATAAAGATTTGCAAGGTTTTGTTAAACTGTATTTTAAGAGGAGGAGAAGTACCAGCATGCTTGAAGAAGGCGGTGGTAACAGTAATACCTACAGAGGGTAAAGATCCATTGTATCCAGCTTCAGATAGGCCCATTTCAATATTAAACCATGATTATAAAGTGTTTATGTCTATAATGGATAAAGGAATGGCAAAAGTGATGCCAAAATTGATAGATATGGATCACTGAAGTTTTGTGGAGGGAAGGAAAACATCTGACAATATTAACAGAATATTGATGATCCAGAGGGAAGCAAAATGTAAGAAAGTGCCACTTTTATTGCTAGGTCTTGATGCAGGGAAAACATTTGATAGAGTAGACTGAGACTTCATGAGCAGGGCAATGGAAAGAAGCATTTGCTTTCTCTGATACAGTTATACGGCTGATTAGAAGAATATATGAGGGATCAGAAGCTCAAATTAAAATGGGTGGGGTTCTGTTCAATAATTTCTGCTCAAGTAAAGGAACTAGGCAGGGTTGTCCACTTTCCCCTTTGTTGTTTGCGTTATATTTAGAACCATTGGCAAAGAAAATAAGGGACTCAGAAATTCAAGGATATAATTGGTATGGTAGTCAGGAAAAGCTGGCTCTATTTGCAAATGATATTATTTTATACATGACAAAACCAGAAAGAGACATTACAGTGTTGTGGAACATTTTAGGACAGTTTCAAATCTTCACAGAATACATTAATGAAACTTAAGCAAAGGCAATAGCGCAAATTATGTACCCAGACACTAATTGGTCCAACAATATCCATATTTATGGGGACATGATAACATGAAGAATAGGAGTATGGATTAGAAATGACTCTGTGGTGGCAGCGAAGGATATGTGGAAAGAGACTAAACAGAAGATAATACAAACATTGAAAAACTGGAAGTTTTGTTATATGGATATAGATACTAAGATACATGCCATTAAAATGTTTTAGTCCCTTAAGTCTTATACACAGGTCAGGCATACTTTTATCAACCATAGGAAAAGTTGTGGATAACAATTAAAAAACAGTTGAAGAATTTTATCTGGGAAGGGAAGACAGCAAGGGTCAAGTGGGTTAAGATGATTCTACCAATTGATCAAGGCAGACTAGGATTACCTAATCTGAGGGAGTATTTTAGAGCAACACAGTTAAGACTCTTATACATAGCACAAGCAGAAAACTATTATTCAAAGTGGAAAGGAATGATGCTGACACAGGGAGGAAGCTCAATAAATAAGGAGAGACTGGGATTTTGGAGGGAGACTCTTAAGAAGAACAACCAAAATCATACAGAGTATTATATTCATAAAATAGAAGGGATTATTCTAAAAACCAAACCAGCACGAGAATGGTGAGAAGAGATTTTGCTGATAGGGTTGACTGTGGTCAGGGATACAGATAATAGGCAAGAGGGGTCTGGAATTTATTGGAGAAAACTGGCAAAGGAACCAAGGCATTGAGAGCAAATAACTAGAAAGGGAATGTTAATAGAATGGGAAGAGGCCACAAATTTATTTGGACTGCAGGTTAGAGATCGTCTTCCCTAACAAGGATTGGTATCAGAGTATAAGCAAGGGGAAAGAAATAGAGGGATCCTAAATGAAAGACCAGCACTGTTAGAGTTTTTAATAGAATCTAGAACAGAAGCTGGCATTAAAAAAGGAATAATTAGTAAAGCATATAAAATATTGCATGATATTACCAGTTATGCAGGCTGTATAGCCGTCCCTTTTGATAAGCACACTGTCAATGTTAAAATTTAATGGCTCTGTTATTTTAGGACATTGAAACACTGTTTAATTTGCACTATGTATGTAATGCTTATTTAATTGCTATATTTATTTTAATAATGCCTTATCAAACAATGCTAACACTGTATGGCCCTGTTTCCATGTGATATCTGAGAAGCAGGTTAAGCGTGCTTTTTAATTGTTGCATATATTGTTACTATTTTACTGTATGTGGTGCTATTTCTGAGGTAACAAATGTGTTATGTCTACCTGATGCTGATTTCTGCCTGCTCTGTTTAAAAGTATAACTATAAGTATAGTGAATGGTGTTGAGTACCTGTTGCAGTACTACTTATACTGCTCTATCTCACTGCTGGGTGTACATCTTGTACTCTGTGGAAACGGTTTCAGGTCTTGCCTACTGCTGTACTGTCTTCTATATCCTATATCTAGCTACTAATCTCCCTAGCTTCCTGCCTACCTAACCTAATGCCTATTCAATCTAGTCCTGCTGTTTCTCCTTCTACGACTCCCAACTGTTTTCCTATTATTTGTTTTCTCTGCCTGCCTTTACTCGGATGTGTCGTTGTTGTTTTACAGCCTCCTACCCCGGGTCCTTCACTCTGTATCTTGCCAAAGATAGCGTATCTTACCTCGGTATCTTCGTATTATTAAGAACCGAAGAAGCCTAAAGTGCTCCACTTGCCCTCGGTGCGGCTTATCCCCCAGTACCTAAGACACAGTGTATGTAGCCCTATACCAGACATTTATGTTATACAGTTTAATGGTGTTCTTCACCAGTGTATGTACTGCTTGTGATTAAGCTGCCTACCACTGCCATGCATGCCCTGTAGCCCCCTAATTACTTTTATTTGTTTTTTCTCTCCCTCTCCAATACTTTATCAGGGTTTCTTAATAAAGTCTCCTTCCCAGACTTGCTTTTCCTCCTATCACCACTAGGTGGTACTATTATCATAGTAGCTTGCTATCTCTCTAAATAGTTTATTTCTCCCTCTTATCTCTATTGAACCTGGGCCTTTTTTCCTTACCTTTCTCCTTTTCAGGCATACTCCATATGTTTTTCTCCTGCCTAATACTCTTTTTTCCCCACCCTCTGATTTTTTCACTCTGTACTTACCTTTTTCCATTCTCTACTGCTGTCCAGTGTAGCTGTTTTTCCCTTTGGCTCTTCCCGCTCCATTCACCCTGCGGGCTCACTCCGCTCATCTCCCTACCCCACCCCAACCACCCCAAGGTTCCAAGCCTAATACCTCCCAAGCCACACTCCTTCCCAAATACACCTATCCCTCTCCTTCACTTATTAACCTTGTTCACACCCCCAAAACTCTTTACTACTCATTTTGCTAATCCGTACATAACTATTTCCTTCCTCTCTCCTAACCCACACGCTACTACAACTATATTACTCTTCCCTACTCCTATTACTATTACTTTCTCTAAAACCATCCTTCTAACTATGGCCCTACCACCTATATCTACATTCCTACCACTATTACTTCTATGTACTAATTCCTTTCCTATCTGTATCCTACATACTAACTGCCTATGAACATCTCATATTCAGTGACTTTCAACATTCTTTCCAGTATACTTTACTTACTAATCATGTAACCCCCTACAACCACATTAATATCACAGCAACTTCTATCTACTTACTTCCAAAGTATCACAGACTAGGCCACATTACTTATCCCAAATGCAATAAATCCCTAAACATCTACTCTAAAACTTTACAGTTCACACATAGACCGAAACATTATCTCCAATTAGATTGAGACATTCACCCCAACCCTGGTCCCTACAACAAAGATAGCTCAATCCCAAACACTCATTCCATCCACCTCTTACAACCCAGATAAATCATCTGACTCTCTCCTTATAGCTCATCTTAATATTCATAGTATTAACAATAAAATACCCCATCTGCATGCTCTCTTAGATGCACATTCCTTTGACATCCTATGTCTTACTGAAGCATGGCTTAAACCATCTACAAAGGACAATGAAATGACCCTGCCTGGATACAATATATTAAGACTAGGCCATAACACCAAAAAGGATGGAGGAGTAGTCATTCTTTATAAATCATGGCTGCACATCACTTCTTTCAATCTGCAGCTCCCTACTGACAGTAATGTTGACATCCTTTCTGCCAAACTTCAAATAAACACCTATAAATCCATCTATTTAATTTGCTCCTACATCCCTCCAGGAAACAACATTAATACACTTGAAAATTTACTTAGCTGCCTCTCCACTTACCTACCTCAAGAAACAATAGTGCTGGGTGACTTTAATATAGAATTGAATACTTGTAGCTCACCCAAGCCTACTACCCATATTGACCTTTACCAATTCCCCCAAATCATTACCTGCCCTACTAGAATCAATAAACCCAGCAACAAAGAAAGCACCCTACACTGGATCCTAGTTAACAATCACCCCTCTATATATAAAACAGGTACTCTTCCTGATGACCTTAGTGACCATTCACTAACCTATGTCATCAGACAAAGACTCAACATCCCCAACTCTAATTTCTTTAGGACTACTTGATCCAATAAAAATGTTAGCCTTAAATGCTTCCAGGCTGAACTGAAAGCATGTGACTGGTCACCATTGAAAATTTGGAAATATTGGACTTCTTCAAAATTTGTTTGCTGAGTGGGGGAGTCAAGTATATGCCTTATTTCATGTCATTAATGTTTGGAAAAATGCTTTGGGGAGGGGAAGAGAGGGGTGAACACTAACTGTAAGTAAAGAAAACACTTTTTTTTTCATAATAGTATTGTATCTGTATTGCATGGTTTTCTTTGCATGCTATTTTTGGGTGTAATGGGGATTGTAAACAGGTGTTGTTTTTATTTTTCTCTCCTCTGTGCAGTTTTCAGAAATATAATAAAAAAGGAAAAATGGAGCCTGGTTTTAAGGGGGCATGAAAGAGTCCAAATGAATGTGCTTTTTTTCATTCTTGCATGGGGAAATGACTGATTAAGGACCTTTGTTTTAAGACAGAGAGTAAGCAAATGAAAAAAAGAATATTGAATATTATAACTTTTTTTCTAGCACTTGCAAATATGTATACTAAGTAGCATTTCTGCAGCTGTTCTTCATGCCGCCATGGAGACAATCTGATAAAGAGAAACTGGAGACAGTTTGGTAGAAGAGGAGTGGCTGAGGGAAAAGAAGAAAAAAGAACAGAGAAATTGACTAGTGCATAATGTTCCCTGAAAGCAATCAGGAGGTTTTCCCAGTTGTGGCAGCTTTAAAGATAACAAAAAACAGTTAGACTTGAAGTAAAGCTCTCTCAGTTTTTTTAAATGCAATGGGGATACTAATATAAACAGGCACTTTTGTTTTTTCTTGTTCATCCTGTTTATCTCTCTTCTTTGTTCAGTTTTGAGAAATGTAGGCACTGCAATAAAAAAATGAGGAGGGGAGGAGATGGGGGGAGAGCAGGAGAGTCTGGTTAAGAGAGTATGACAACAGAAAAATCAGTGTGCTTTTTCCCATGCGTGCATAGGGAAATGGCGTTATCCAGTAACAAGTTTATTACAAAGCATGTAAATGAAAAAGAATATTGCATATTGTAAGGTTTTTTTTCTGATAAACAAGGTATCCTTAGCAATTTTGTGTCTGGTTTGCATGTCACTAGAAGACAATTTGATAAAGTGAAATGGCTTGGAGAAAGTGTTTACTGAAAGCATTCAAGTGTTTTCTCAACTGGGAGACTTATAAAGATACAGTAGAAACTCCATAGGTGACCACCTCCATATTACTTATTGGTGGAGACTGGAATTTGGTTTGTAACAGTGAAGATGTATCTGGGGGCCTAGAAGGGGAAAATATAACAAGGAAGGGTAGATTTTTGAAGAAATTTATGAAAATGTTTTGCATGGAAGGTGTGAATTCAGAACTAAGAGTTCAGAGTGAATTTACATATTACTCATCCAGATACAAAAACTGGACTAGGCTAGATAGATTTTATATCTCACATGAACATGTAGATTTAATTGAAGGTCTTGAAATTCACCCAATAACTATTTCAGATCATGCACCAGTAATAACAAATAAATACACAAAGTAATGAAATAAAAATGAGACACTGGTACTTTCCCACCTACTGGTTGAATACAGAGGAATTTAAGGAATAGGTTGTGGAATTAATCCAGGAGCTACTACGGAATATAGAATTATTTTCTGAAAACATAGCTACGGAGTGGGATAAAATAAAAGTGAAGTTAAAACTAGGTTGGAAATAAAGAAAGGAAGATATGTTTAAACAGTGACAAGAATTATGTAGAGGGACTGATAAATATTAATGTATTGCAAAATAGGGAGAATCTCTCAGAACAAGAAAAGGAGCAATTGCAGAATGCTAAACAGAAAATAAAGGATTACCTCTATAATATGCATGAGTTTAGAAAGATTGCTGTTAAGCAACTGTTTTTTGATAATAATTCTAGAGCACAAAAACTTCTAGCACAACTCAAGAAATATAAAGTAGAAAGGGCAGTCACCGAGCTTAGGGAGCCTATAACAAGGAAGATAACAAGAGATCCTGAAGAAGTATTAGAAATATTTCGGAAGTTTTATGAAAATTTGTATAAAGCAGATAAATATGGAAATCAAGAAAATGTACAAATGGAAATGTTTATGGAAGAATTAAATATGCCAAAGTTAGAGGTAGATGAGGCTCAATTGTTAACAGGATAGGATTGGATGAGATAAAAATGGCTATGGATAAGCAATCCACAGGAAAGTCCCCAGGAATAGATGTTATTCCTGTGGAGGTTTGGAAGTTAGGAGGAAAAATGATAAAGATTTGCAAGGTTTTGTTAAACTGTATTTTAAGAGGAGGAGAAGTACCAGCATGCTTGAAGAAGGCGGTGGTAACAGTAATACCTACAGAGGGTAAAGATCCATTGTATCCAGCTTCAGATAGGCCCATTTCAATATTAAACCATGATTATAAAGTGTTTATGTCTATAATGGATAAAGGAATGGCAAAAGTGATGCCAAAATTGATAGATATGGATCACTGAAGTTTTGTGGAGGGAAGGAAAACATCTGACAATATTAACAGAATATTGATGATCCAGAGGGAAGCAAAATGTAAGAAAGTGCCACTTTATTGCTGGGTCTTGATGCAGGGAAAACATTTGATAGAGTAGACTGAGACTTCATGAGCAGGGCAATGGAAAGAAGCATTTGCTTTCTCTGATACAGTTATATGGCTGATTAGAAGAATATATGAGGGATCAGAAGCTCAAATTAAAATGGGTGGGGTTCTGTTCAATAATTTCTGCTCAAGTAAAGGAACTAGGCAGGGTTGTCCACTTTCCCCTTTGTTGTTTGCGTTATATTTAGAACCATTGGCAAAGAAAATAAGGGACTCAGAAATTCAAGGATATAATTGGTATGGTAGTCAGGAAAAGCTGGCTCTATTTGCAAATGATATTATTTTATACATGACAAAACCAGAAAGAGACATTACAGTGTTGTGGAACATTTTAGGACAGTTTCAAATCTTCACAGAATACATTAATGAAACTTAAGCAAAGGCAATAGCGGCAAATTATGTACCCAGACACTAATTGGTCCAACAATATCCATATTTATGGGGACATGATAACATGAAGAATAGGAGTATGGATTAGAAATGACTCTGTGGTGGCAGCGAAGGATATGTGGAAAGAGACTAAACAGAAGATAATACAAACATTGAAAAACTGGAAGTTTTGTTATATGGATATAGATACTAAAATACATGCCATTAAAATGTTTTAGTCCCTTAAGTCTTATACACAGGTCAGGCATACTTTTATCAACCATAGGAAAAGTTGTGGATAACAATTAAAAAACAGTTGAAGAATTTTATCTGGGAAGGGAAGACAGCAAGGGTCAAGTGGGTTAAGCTGATTCTACCAATTGATCAAGGCAGACTAGGATTACCTAATCTGAGGGAGTATTTTAGAGCAACACAGTTAAGACTCTTATACATAGCACAAGCAGAAAACTATTATTCAAAGTGGAAAGGAATGATGCTGACACAGGGAGGAAGCTCAATAAATAAGGAGAGACTGGGATTTTGGAGGGAGACTCTTAAGAAGAACAACCAAAATCATACAGAGTATTATATTCATAAAATAGAAGGGATTATTCTAAAAACCAAACCAGCACGAGAATGGAGAGAAGAGATTTTGCTGATAGGGTTGACTGTGGTCAGGGATACAGATAATAGGCAAGAGGGGTCTGGAATTTATTGGAGAAAACTGGCAAAGGAACCAAGGCATTGAGAGCAAATAACTAGAAAGGGAAAGTTAATAGAATGGGAAGAGGCCACAAATTTATTTGGACTGCAGGTTAGAGATCGTCTTCCCTAACAAGGATTGGTATCAGAGTATAAGCAAGGGGAAAGAAATAGAGGGATCCTAAATGAAAGACCAGCACTGTTAGAGTTTTTAATAGAATCTAGAACAGAAGCTGGCATTAAAAAGGAATAATTAGTAAAGCATATAAAATATTGCATGATATTACCAGTTATGCAGGCTGTATAGCCGTCCCTTTTGATAAGCACACTGTCAATGTTAAAATTTAATGGCTCTGTTATTTTAGGATATTGAAAGACTGTTTAATTTGCACTATGTATGTAATGCTTATTTAATTGCTATATTTATTTTAATAATGCCTTATCAAACAATGCTAACACTGTATGGCCCTGTTTCCATGTGATATCTGAGAAGCAGGTTAAGCGTGCTTTTTAATTGTTGCATATATTGTTACTATTTTACTGTATGTGGTGCTATTTCTGAGGTAACAAATGTGTTATGTCTACCTGATGCTGATTTCTGCCTGCTCTGTTTAAAAGTATAACTATAAGTATAGTGAATGGTGTTGAGTACCTGTTGCAGTACTACTTATACTGCTCTATCTCACTGCTGGGTGTACATCTTGTACTCTGTGGAAACGGTTCCAGGTCTTGCCTACTGCTGTACTGTCTTCTATATCCTATATCTAGCTACTAATCTCCCTAGCTTCCTGCCTACCTAACCTAATGCCTATTCAATCTAGTCCTGCTGTTTCTCCTTCTACGACTCCCAACTGTTTTCCTATTATTTGTTTTCTCTGCCTGCCTTTACTCAGATGTGTCCTTGTTGTTTTACAGCCTCCTACCCCGGGTCCTTCACTCTGTATCTTGCCAAAGATAGCGTATCTTACCTCGGTATCTTCGTATTATTAAGAACCGAAGAAGCCTAAAGTGCTCCACTTGCCCTCGGTGCGGCTTATCCCCCAGTACCTAAGACACAGTGTATGTAGCCCTATACCAGACATTTATGTTATACAGTTTAATGGTGTCTACTCTTCACCAGTGTATGTACTGCTTGTGATTAAGCTGCCTACCACTGCCTGCGTACCCTGTAGCCCCCTAATTACTTTTATTTGTTTTTTCTCTCCCTCTCCAATACTTTATCAGGGTTTCTTAATAAAGTCTCCTTCCCAGACTTGCTTTTCCTCCTATCACCACTAGGTGGTACTATTATCATAGTAGCTTGCTATCTCTCTAAATAGTTTATTTCTCCCTCTTATCTCTATTGAACCTGGGCCTTTTTTCCTTACCTTTCTCCTTTTCAGGCATACTCCATATGTTTTTCTCCTGCCTAATACTCTTTTTTCCCCACCCTCTCTGATTTTTTCACTCTGTACTTACCTTTTTCCATTCTCTACTGCTGTCCAGTGTAGCTGTTTTTCCCTTTGGCTCTTCCCGCTCCGTTCACCCTGCGGGCTCACTCCACTCATCTCCCTACCCCAATTCCCAACCACCCCCAAGGTTCCAAGCCTAATACCTCCCAAGCCACACCCCTTCCCAAATACACCCTATCCCTCTCCTTCACTTATTAACCTTGTTCACACCCCCAAAACTCTTTACTACTACTCCTTATTTTGCTAATACGCCGTACATAACTATTTCCCTTCCTCTCTCCTAACCCACACGCTACTACATCTATATTACTCTTCCCTACTCCTATTACTATTACTTTCTCTAAAACCATCCTTCTAACTATGGCCCTACCACCTATATCTACATTCCTACCACTATTACTTCTATGTACTACCCTCCCTTTCCTATCTGTATCCTACATACTAACTGCCTATGAACATCTCATATTCAGTGACTTTCAACATCCTTTCCAGTATACTTTACTTACTACTCATGTAACCCCCTACAACCACATTAATATCACAGCAACTTCTATCTACTTACTTCCAAAGTATCACAGACTAGGCCACATTACTTATCCCAAATGCAATAAATCCCTAAACATCTACTCTAAAACTTTACAGTTCACACATAGACTGAAACATTATCTCCAATTAGATGGAGACATTCACCCCAACCCTGGTCCCTACAACAAAGATAGCTCCAATCCCCAAACACTCATTCCATCCACCTCTTACAACCCAGATAAATCATCTGACTCTCTCCTTATAGCTCATCTTAATATTCATAGTATTAACAATAAAATACCCCATCTGCATGCTCTCTTAGATGCACATTCCTTTGACATCCTATGTCTTACTGAAGCATGGCTTAAACCATCTACAAAGGACAATGAAATGACCCTGCCTGGATACAATATATTAAGACTAGGCCATAACAACAAAAAGGATGGAGGAGTAGTCATTCTTTATAAATCATGGCTGCACATCACTTCTTTCAATCTGCAGCTCCCTACTGACAGTAATGTTGACATCCTTTCTGCCAAACTTCAAATAAACACCTATAAATCCATCTATTTAATTTGCTCCTACATCCCTCCAGGAAACAACATTAATACACTTGAAAATTTACTTAGCTGCCTCTCCACTTACCTACCTCAAGAAACAATAGTGCTGGGTGACTTTAATATAGAATTGAATACTTGTAGCTCACCCAAGCCTACTACCCATATTGACCTTTACCAATTCCCCCAAATCATTACCTGCCCTACTAGAATCAATAAACCCAGCAACAAAGAAAGCATCCTACACTGGATCCTAGTTAACAATCACCCCTCTATATATAAAACAGGTACTCTTCCTGATGACCTTAGTGACCATTCACTAACCTATGTCATCAGACAAAGACTCAACATCCCCAACTCTAATTTCTTTAGGACTACTTGATCCAATAAAAATGTTAGCCTTAAATGCTTCCAGGCTGAACTGAAAGCATGTGACTGGTCACCATTGAAACACCTCCAGCTAGAGGAGGCAGTTTCATACTTCAACAGTAAATTCTTACACATGCTAGACTATCATGTCACCTTACGCACTATCAGAATTAGGACTAAAGCTGCTCCATGGCTTACTAATGAAACCAGATTGAAAATGTCACTCAGATACAAAATCTGGGCCAAATGGAGAACTTCTAGAAACCCAACAGATCATCTAGAATTTAAACAATTGAGAAATGCTGCTAAAAGATCTATAATGACTGACAAAAAAACTTCTACTTTCAGCTCCAGCAGACCCACAACATAAACTACAAAAATTCTGGTCAGGCATAAACAAACTCCTACACCCAGGTCACACCAAAACACCAACCCCATCAGATACCACCAATAACAATCCTAAGCGTATTGCCAATACCTTAAATATCTTCTTTACTGAAGCTATCCAATCACTAGCAAACTCTCTACCCCCTTTTAAACCATGTCTGTCATCCACCTCATCTAGCTTACTACCACCATTCTACCTACAACCAGTCTCTACATCCCGCATTTGGACCCTTCTCCTAAACTAAAGCCATGCACCCCTTCAGCAGACCTCCTACCAGCCGAATACCTGCAAAAAGCAGCCAAAGTTATAGCCTATCCCATTTCTATCCTAATAAATAGAACAATTTCTGAAGGAACTATCCCATCTATCTGGAAAATCTCCCACATCATCCCTTTACATAAGGGTGGGAACTCCACTGACCTTTCCAACTTTCGACCAATTGCTTTAGTCTCTCCCTTAGCAAAAATAATGGAAAAATGTATTCACCGACAACTACTCAACCACTTTCTCCAAAATAACTTACTAGCTACCTGTCAGCATGGATTTTGGCCATTCCATAGTACCACCTCTGCCCTTTTATCCTTTTCTGACTCCATCAACAAAAATCGTAATAACAACACTCTGTCTTCTGCTCTTTTCATTGGCCTCGCAAAAGCTTTTGATATGGTTAACCATCAGCTTCTTATTAATCTACTTAAATCTCTCTCTCTTGATTCACTAACACTAAAATGGTTCTATTCCTACCTGGGGAACTGTCAACAAGCTGTGCTATGGGATCACACACTTTCCACAAATCTTCCCGTCTCTCTAGGTGTCCCTCAAGGCTCTATTTTGGGCCTCTTCCTATTCTCAATTTTTATTAATGACCTCAACTTAACTATTCCTCAAGCTACCTGCATACAATATGCAGATGATTCAACATTAATATGCTCCGCTACTTCCTTAACTGAACTCCAACCCTCACCCAAAAGGTACTGAACATTGTGGAAGACTGGTTCCTACAGTGCTGCCTATTCCTGAACCCCCCCCCAAAAAAACAAATTACTGCTCTTTAACCTACAAAAAAGTCCACACAAATAGACTTCACAGTATTATCCAGTAATGGTACTGCTACATCACCTGACTCAACTACCAAACTCTTAGGAGTAACAACTGATAATAACCTCACCTTTAACACACACATAAACAAAACAAAAAAAATCAGTGAACAGAAAGCTAGGCTCACTTTATAGGATTAAATCCTTCCTTACTCCTACAGCTAGAACTATTATTGCCCACACCCATCTTATCTCTACCCTCCTCTATGCTTCTCCAGTTTATACCAATTTTCCATAAATAACCTCAACAAACTTACAAACTCATACAACAACATTGCCAGATTTGCCACAAGTTCCCCATTTAAAACCAGCCATTGTCATAATCTAAAACAACTGCGTTGGCTGGAATTCCATAATAAACTTCTCTTTTACCAGCTTACTATCACACAAAAGATCCTCTATCATCCTAGTAACACACCTATACTTACTAATCTGATTACTCCCTACATAAATCTATCTACCCTACGCTCAGCAAAGAAATTGCAAGTATCTATACATAAGTCCCACAATAAAGCTAGAGACTCTCTTTTTTCCAACTCTGTGGGAAAAATATGGAACCTTCTCCCAAAAGAACTCTCATCTCTGTCCTCTACACAACTCTTCAAGAAGCAACTCAAAGAATACTTTAAAAATAACTGGCTATGTTCAAGCACTAACCGAGATTAATCACTTTATCCTTCATACTTTGTCTAGCTTATCTGACTACTGCATTTGCTATGCACTCCTGCCTATTAACCACTGAACTAATGTATTTTGCTATCAGGTAACAAAGTTATGTACTAGATAGAGTATCATAGAAGGTACTATAGTAGTTTGTCCTTTCCTAGCATACTCTGTATTGAATAGTATGTATTTATCTATACCTCTTGTTTATATTATTTCTCCATTTGTCTCGTAAACATTTGTTTGATTTATTGATGTTTACCTATCATCTAAATAACTTGTATTGCCTTGTCTTAAATACATATTGTATCTATATGTCTAGTAACTGTTAGTGGAACTTTTCTCCCTGGGCCTCTACTGAAAATGGACATATATCCAGTTGGACTAGCCCGGTCAACAAATGTACAATAAAATAAAAGAAATAAATAAATAATTATAAGAATCCATCAGAGGAGCTTACAAAGATTGGGAAGAGAGTTTGGTTAAGCAATTCACAAAGAGACAATGGGGGGTATATGTATATCTCCCAAATATGCAACAAAGTCTAGACGATTTAGGATCTTTGCCTGGAAGTGTTTACATAGGTATTTTTATACCCCAAGTAGACTCCAAAGAACTTTTCCTCAGGTGGATAACAAATGTTGGAGGTGTGACCAGCAAGAAAGAAGTAGCTGGGAACATATTTTTTGGGAGTGTAATGAGCTGGCAGACTTTTGGGACTCCCTGTGGGCTGCTTTGTCAGAAATACTGGGTGAGCAAATTGGACTGACTGAGGAGATGATTTTTTGAGTTATGCTGCAGAATCGGAATTACCTAGACATAGTAAAGCCTTGCTGAGTCTAATTATGGTGGCTGCCAAAAAAAGCAATTACTAGAAAATGGAAATCAAAGTCTAGACCAACTTTACTAGAAGTAGGGAATATAGTAACAGAGATAAAACAACTGGAATTGGGATCTTTAAAAAAGGGAAGGAGCAAACTACATAGGAAAAAAATGGAAATTGTGGGAACAATATATGCAGAGCAGGAACGAGGTTTAAGAGGCAGGATTTGAATAAGCCATATAATGCGCAACTGACAATGACTGGATGGTTTATAAGTGATGTATAATGTTTACAGCTACAGTTGTTTCAGTGATGTCTATGATGTAAACTCTTTGCAACTAAAGTGATAGCATTTTGTATGTTTTTCATTTATATAAATGTAAGATTGCCTTTGTCATATGTGTAAATGTAATAAAAATGTTTGGAAAAAAAAGAAGTCTACATGACACAGAGTATAGTGACAGGAACTTTAGTTGGTCTGTGTATGGCATGTGCTGGAGCCCCTTGATCTTCTTTTTTAGAAACCTCTGAGGTCTCTCCAATTGCTGCAGGTGCTTTATGCAGTACACACCAAAGGGGCGTCATACTCAAATTATGGGCCAGATTAGTGCTGAGTATATATGGGTTATAACCTCTTTTCCTCTCAAGGTGATGCCTTTACTAATCAAATGTGCTACATAGAAATCCTTCCTTACTACAGTAGACACATGGTGGTCGAAGTTAAGGTTGGAGTCAACTTGTGATCCCAGATCCCTTACCACCTTGTGGGTGCTTAGGGTATTGTTGTTAATTTGATAGTGTGAATGGACATTGTTTGTGCTGAAAGGAATGATAATGCATTTCTCTGCCTTCAGTTTGAAACCATGACTAAGTCACCAGCCGTTGGTCTGTATAAGACACTCCTGGAGTATACTGACATCATTTGGGGATTCAATAATTGCACCCAGTTTGCAATCATCTGCAAGCTTGGTGAGCCAGAACCCCTTAGTTTTGACATGAATTTCTAATAAGTATATACCAAACAGTAGGGGGCCCAACACTGACCCCTGTGGCACCCCGCTGGTGATAGGTCTGCTGGTTGATGTGGAGTCACCCACTTTGATAGTGTGTGCCTGGTTTGTGAAAAATTGCCAACCTATCTTACAACAAAGGGGTTTACATTCAGTTTGATAGGTTTATCAGTAATGCTTCAGCGTGGGATTGTGTCAAAAGCCTTAGCAAGGTCGAGGTATACTGTGTGCACAGATATACCCTCATCAATGGCCCTGCTCGCATTTTAGAAGAAATCCACCAAATTTAACAGGTAGGATCTGCCCTTGATGAAGCTGAATTGGGTTGGATCCAGGGTTTGGAGGTCGCCTATGTCTTTATTTATGAGGTCCATAATGATACGTTCCATGGCCTTACAGATGAGGCTGGTGAGGCTTATGGGTCTGTGATTCCCTAGGTCTGTTGATTCTTTCTGGTGCAGCTGAGTCTATACACTTATGCAAGTGATTGTGCAGGACTTTAGTGTAAGCTTTGGTGTAGTTACCACTTCCAACTGGGGGTGGGGCTTGGAATGCATTTACATCTTCACCTAGGAGGGTATCATTTGCCTTGGTGAAGTTTTAGGCTAATTTCACCCTTTGTGAGTTCTGGTGTTAGTGTCAGCTCAAAGGTGACTGATTTGTGGTCAGATTTAACTAATGAGGGTCCAACAGTTGCTGCAGTGCATCTATTTGACATGTTAGTGAGGACCAAATCTAGTACGTTTGTTCCTCTTGTCAGTTTATGAACAATTTGTTCCAGGACATTTGAGTTAACAAAGTCAAGTAACTTTTATGCTAGCAAGTCAGGGCTAGCATAGGTTTTCCAGTTGATGGTGGGATAATTGAAATCCCCCATAACCAGTGTTTGGTAATATTTGGATTGATTCTAGTTTGGTCAAGTAGACTTTGTGCACATCCTGACACATGGAGGGGGATCTATAACTGACTATGACTTGAATGGGAGTTTTACCCACCGTAACCTGAACTTGGAGTAACTCCAGGGATTTGTCCCATGAATTACCACATTGATGATAGTCCACTGAACACAGAAGGCGTTATAAGAGATCTGGGAACACAGGTTGACAGCTACCTCTCTTTTGATCACCACATTGCCACAGTGGTCAGAAACTCCTTCTATGTGCCACATCTCATTACTACGGGTTTTGCATCCAGGAAGAAAGAGGTCATTGTCTCCCTCTACTCTTTCCTCATTAGACAGCCAATCATTGAGTACAATGACCCATTTGGCATGTACCTCACTAGACACCTGCAACAGCTGGAGAGGCCACAAAAGTACCTCACAAAGAGGATCCTAGGTCTTAAACGCTTGTCCTATATGGACAGACTCAAAAACTCTAACTATTCTCTGTCTCAGATCACCTACATAGAGGTGATCTCTGCTTGACTTACAAAGCCATGTCTAACCCAGCTCTTTTAGAAATGCTACATCTAAAGAAATCCCAATCCCTCCACACCACACGCTCCAGAGACCTCAACCTCATTACCACAATTAACAGAACATGTTGGAGGGACAGGTTCATAACCCAGAGACTGTCCATGCTATGGAACAGACTTCCCATACATGTCAAGCAGAGCACCTCGCTGTCCATCTTCAAGAGAAATCTTGATGAGTAGATGAGAAACAGAAAATTCACCCTAGGGATAACTCCAGTGACTCTACTCGACAGAGACAATGGGAACTAAGGTTGTATGGCACTATGCCAGGGTAATCCTATGGCTAGGCTTGTAAAGGGACCAGGGCCATTAGCCTAGTACACACCTATGAACCTATGAACCCATGAACTAGGTGGGAGGTGAGTTTATCTCTAATATAAATAGAAATACCAACTTTGTTGGTTCACACATGTTCCTTTTGTGGTCTGAAGGCAACAACCATAACTGGAGAAGTCAGAAAGGTTAGCATATAGCTGATTTTACTACATTACTCCGAGATGTATTTGGCATGATACTTTACATACTTCATCATCAGTCGTACCACCAACATCAAGTGTGAATCAAACTACAGACAATGCACTATAAATGTTGTAGCCCAGTATGAACCTATGATCCTACACTCATGACAGTATGAGGACAGTGGCACACAGCCGCAAATTCTACTGGCAGGGCCCCTACATCACATAAAATGCATAACCCCATATGCAGTGATGTGGGTCATGCACCCAGCAGAATGAGGAAAAGTCTTGTGCAAAATCTTACCAAAACAGTAGATGTCCTTCTCTTCACTGTTGCAGTATTCTTTACAAAAGGGATTCCCTGCCTAGGGTAGCCTGACGTCCAGCCATCATACCAAAGCCTTAGGTTGTAAAACGAAATTTGTACATCATACGTATGCTCCTCATACCCAGTGTAGGGCATAAAGGTGATGTATGGACATACCATTCTCAGAACTGAAAAGCCCTATGAGGGAGAAGAAGAAGAAAGAAAACAGAGGGAGGAGAGAGGCAGTGAATACTGCAAAAGTGAAGAGAAGGACATGTACTGTTATTGTAAGATTTTACACAACTGGACTATGTCATTCTATATCAATGGTGCAGTAATCTTTACAATAGGGAAAGTACAAAATCTCAGGAAGAAAGTTGGGAGGAGGAAGGCCCAGCAGAGCCTTCATGAAAGCACTCAGGATAGCCCTGGCAAATCCAGCTCTAGTCCTAGAAATAACATCCAACTTACAGTGCTTGGTAAAAGTATGTACAGAAGTCCAAGTAGCTGCCTCAAGAATGGAATTAGTATGCAAACCTTTGAAAAAAAGCACTAGAAGAAGCCACAACTCTGGTAGAATGAGCCTTAACAGAAGAAGGAAGCCTTTTCCCATGAAAAGAGTAACAGAAGGAAATAGCTTTAGAAATCCACGAAAAAATTGTTTGTTTAAAACAGCCAAACCTAAAGACCTAAGATTAAAAGAGTCAAAAAGCTGCTCAGATTTACAAATGGCTTTAGTTTTATCCAAATAACATCTGAGTTGTCTATACAAATCCAAGGGATGAAGAACCTTCTCAATAGCAGACGGTGAAGAAGGGGAAAAAGTGGGCAAATGTATAGATTGATTAAGAGACAACTCATTAACCACCTTGAGCATAAAACAAGGAATGTTATGAAAGGACACCATGTCCTTATGAAAAATCAAAAAGGGAAGAACAGCCATAAGGTCCTGCAGCTCAGACACCTGTCTGGCTGAGGGAAGGCCCAAAAGAACAGTCTTCCAAGAAGAGTGCTGTAAGAAGCTGAAGCTGCAGGCTCAAAAAGAGCCCGAGTCAATTTTTCCAGAACAAAATTAAGATTCCCAGGAAGGAGGAATAGGCTTCCTGGGATGCCTAATATGAAGGACGCCTTTAAGGAATCGTTTTACCTTTAATCTAGAGGCTAAAAGAGACTCAAAGGCAGACAAGCAGAAATGTCTAACAGGTGGGCTGTAACAGAAGGGTATGCCAATCCAGCATTGAGCAAGTCACGCAAATAAGAAAGAACCTATGGAACTTCCACAGAAAGTGCATCCAGGTTACAAGAAAGACACCAATCAGGAAAGCCTCTTCCATTTGGATAAATAAGATTTTCTAGTAGTGGGGTTCCAGGTCTCCTGCAGAACCTGAAGCACATCCTCAGAAAAAAGTGCCTTAAAGGGATCAAAATGCTATCGCCCACAGTATCAGTTGAAGAGTGGACAAATGGGGATGCATGACAGACTCCTGGTCTTGTTTGAGTAAGTCCATCCTTTGAGGTAACTTGTGGTGACTGGCCTTGGCTAAATGCAGAAGAAGAGGGACCCAATGCTGTCTGGGCCAAAAGGAAGTCTCCAGCAAGACTTTGGGAGCATCCTGTTCTATCTTGAGCAGGACCCTTGATATGAGAGGAAGTGGAGGGAAGGTATAAAGAAACATCCCCTTCCAAGAGAAAGAGATGGTGTACACCCTCCAAGCCAGAGGACATGGAGTTCTGGTGCAAAAGAGAGGAAGCCATCCGTTCAAAGGGGAGGCAAAAGTTCCAATTGAGGAGTACCCAACTGGTGAACAATGTCCAGAAACACATCTCTGTGAAGCATCCCCTCGTGAGTTTGTGTTACAGACCTACTCAGCCAGGCTGCCACAATGTTCTGATCTGAAAGACAGGCTGAAGAATCACCTGATACTGGACAGCTAGATCCCAAACCTGAAGAGCCAGTCTACACAAGAGATGAGACCCCATCCCTCCTTGCTTGTTGATGTACCACATCACTATGGTGTTGTCTGTAAAGATTTGGAGGAGTCCTGGTAGGGAAAGAGAATGAAATTCATGAAGAGCTAGGAGAATCATTGTCATATATCTTTGATACTGATGTGGTCCTTATTTTGATGGAGACCAAAGGCCCTGCATTTTCAGAGGACTGAAGGAGGCCCCCACCCCATGTCTGAAGCATCCAAAAATATTTCCTGAGTGGGGACTGGAAGTTGAAAAGGCAGCCCTGGTTTGAGGGACAACTGATGAATCCACCACTTAAGTTCCAGTTTCAGGCATGGGAGAAGGGGAATCAGAAAATCCAAAGGATGAGCATGTTGAAGCCAAACTGACATTAGGAACCACTGGAGCTTTCTCATATGAAGCTTGGTCAGAGAAAGCATAGGAATGGTGGAAGCCATGTATCCCAGAACCCTGAGAAACTCTCTGGCCATGATGGAGTCCAGGGGAAGGAGGGATTGAAAGAATGCAATAAAAGTTAAACCCTTGGGAGGAGGCAGGGACACCAGAACTGGATCAGTCTGTACACTGCACCTCAGAAACACAAGATCCGGAGAAGGAGTTAGGAATGATTTTTGGAAGTTCACTGCAAATTCTAGGCTTTGCAGAAAACAAACAGCAAACTGACGATCTTGGAGTAAAGTGTCTGGAGGGGAAGCCTGAAATGAGCAGATCATTCAGATAAGGAAAGATCTGAATTCCCCTCAACCTGCAAAAAACAATCACAGGAGCAAGGCATTTGGTGAAGACCCTTGGGGCAGTAGAGAGGCCAAAGGGCAAAGCAGAGAACTGAAAATGCAAGAAAAAAACAGAAAAACGTAAAAACTTCTTGAAAAGGGGATTAATAGGAATATGGAGACAGGCATGCTTGAGATCCAGAAAAACTAGAAAATCCTGAGGAAGAAGAAGAGGAAACAGCAGTTTGAAGGAATAACATCCAAAAGGAAGTAACCTTCACAAAAGTGTTGAGCAGAGAATGATCTAGAATGGGTCTCCAGGTGCCTTCTTTCCTGGGAACCAGAAACATTCTGGAGTAAAATCCCTTCCCCTTTTGAGGAGTCGGAACTTCTTGAACTGTTGCTTGTGACAAAAGGCTCTGAAGAACTTCAGGAAAAAAGAAAAGCTGTTCCAGAGGAGGCTGAGGAATGCCCAAAAGGGGAGGGGGGATATTTCCAAACCATGCAGTACTCCTGATAAATATGGATAGAACCCAAGAATCATGGGTGATCTTAAGTCAAATTTGAAGGGACAGGGAAAAATGAAGTGAAAGAGGAATGTGACTAAGGAGAGAGGAACAAGGCTACTCAGACAGAATCAGGGTTGTCTGGAAAAGGAGACTTCTGAGCTGTAGGAGTTTGAGTAGACTTAGCAGGAGGCAACCTTCTACCACCCTGTTTACCTTTGGGAAGAGGGAGAGACTGTCTGCAGACAAAGGTAGGTTTAGTGGGGTAATTCCTCTGAAACTTGGGAAAAGGTGAAACAAAAATGTTTCAATTCCTGCAAAGCCTTACCCTTTTCCTGAAGGGAATTAAATACCTCAGCAGCCGCATCACCAAAGAGATGTTTATTACCTAGAAGTGCAGCCATCAGCTTAGCCTTAATATCATCAGGCAAAGACTGTAGGCGTAGCCAGGAATACCTCCTCAACACAGAACCAAAAGCAGCAGCTCTAGACAAGGCATCAGCTGCATCATAACTGCATTTAATAGGATGACTAGCTACTTGGGAAGATGACTCTAGTAAAGAAGGAACTGAAGTTTTCCCCTCAAAGTCAGGAATGTCAGAAATATATTGACAGACCTGAGAAAGAGAAGAGTCAAAACATAACTGGTCATGTGAGTTTGGTAATTCACAGCCCTAAAGGCCACAGTAGTAGCAGTATATACTTTCTTACCCAACCTCTGTATAGTTTTGCTGTCCTTGTCAGAGTGGAGCAACTTTGTAGATGGTAAAAGCTTAGATGACTTATTAGAAGCAACAGAAATAACAGAAAGGTTGGCAGAGGGGCAGTTGTAAATGAATTTGCAATCCTCGGGCATCTTATAAAACCTATCAGGTTTCTTAGGAGCAGGGGGTGGGAATCAGTGTCCAGAAAAGGTGTCTAACAAGGCAGCAAGAACAGCAGGAACAGCAGAGAGCTTGGGAAAGTCCAATTGAAGGAGTTCATAATACCATTGCTGGACATCCAAGACCTGGGTACAGACCCACTTAAAAAACTCCATCATATGAGAATCCTCAAAAGGAGAACCAGGACTAATAGATTCTTCCTCTTCAGCACCACAGACCAAGGGAGAGGAATCTGGGAAGAAAAGGTCAAGGATTCTTCATCAGAATCCACATCCTGATCAGATGAAACCTGCTTCCTAGGCCTCATAAGAGGGGTAGAAGACAAAGGGGAAGCAGGAACAGAGACCCCCAAGGGGGGGTTCAAAGCCATTAGGGCATTAAATAGATGTTGTGCGAAATCCTGGTATTCACATTGAGGATCCTTGGGAGTAGCAGAAAGATGCTTAGTTTTCTGCTTCTTTTTCAAGAGGACATCAGCTCTAAAGATCTTAGGAGGCTTGGACCCCTGATGACACTCGATAAGCACAGTAGGAATCTCCTCTGACAAGGATTTGTGGAACACCCCTAAGCCCTTTAGAAATAAATCAGCCATGGTTGCCCCTGAACATCTGTAATAGACGTAACAAGAACAAACCGCCAGTACAAAAGTTAATCTAGTGGAAATCCAGAAAACAAACAGTAGAACAAAGAACACTGGAACACATAAACCGCTAGTCTAGACCAAGAATACTTTAATGAAATGCCTTTTTGCATCTTCTGTTTTTATTTGTACATCAGACTGAATTAGATGAATTTTATTGGATTTTATGCAAAGCTGCACATATATTGCCAGGCTTAAATAGTACCATCTCTTTAAAACCTTTGCTTGTTGAGTATCAAAAGCACATGTAATTAATTATGACATCACTATATAAAGAAGATCTGTTGTTACAACATTTCTGTACTAAGCCTGAAGAAGCCTGAAGGAGAAAGTGTCTTTACTTGCATTTCATTAAAGTGTTCTTGGTCTAGACTAAAAAAGGCATTTCATTAAAGTGTTCTTGGTCTAGACTAGCAGTTCATGTGTTCCAGTGGTTCTTTGTTCTACCATCTGAAATGGACAACTGAATAGCCTCTAGTGATGTGCAAGAAACTAGATCCATGCTGGCCTCCAAAACGGTCATGGCACAGGAATCCGACTAAATAACTGGGCGGTCTTCTGGGACTTCACCAGCCTCAAGAGAGACATCCGGTAGAGGCAGCACAGTCGAAGAATCTGACCGAGCTTTCTTGGCCTTCTTCTTTGCAGACAACTCACCCTTGGGCTGGGATGATTCCTCCATGGTACCCTTAGCCATCAATTTAAGACGTATGTTCTCTAAGCAAATGGCTAAAGAGGAGAGATGACTAAGCAAAGTCTTTGGGACAAACACTTGACAAATAGGACAAGACGTATGTTCGTGAGAACCACCTAAACAAAGTAAACACTGCTCGTGATGGTCCTTATGGGGAATCTTTCCCCCACACTGGTATTTCTCCTTTCTGGATGACATGAAATAAATCACAACAAAAAAAGAAAGATAAAAAGAAAATCCCCAATGGAGCACTTATTTGAAAAATGGCTTGTTAACCAGCAGATGAACAAGCATTCAGACTGATGATCAAAGATGGTGCTTGGCCTAGCGTCAAAGAAGTTCTGAGGATGGTACATCAGTACGTCACCTTTATGCCCTATGCTGGTTGCAGGGAGCATACGTGTGATGTACAACATCCCTTTTGCAGCCTAAGGATTTGGTACACCAGCTGGACATCGGGCTGCCCATGGCAGGTAATCCCTATTGTAAAAAATACTACAACAGTGATATAGAAGGACATTTATGAGGGATATCACACAGTTCAACACCTGCTTCATGTGCGCAGCCTGAATCCCTTGATAAGGAGACTACCCTTTCACAAGTGGCAGCACCCACTGTCACACCCCTGCACAAAGATGTCAGGTGAGAACATATTTCACAGTTTGCTCCAGAGATATGTAAAGTCTTGGCTGCCCATCACAAGATGCTCCATGACACAGTTCAGGCTACTGCCACTGAGAGTCAGGCAGAGATGATTATAGAGTATTGCAGGGTGTATGTGAGAAATCTGACCACTACGTGGAAATGATGGAGGTCAGCAACAATGCCATTAATATTTTTCATGCACAGTGTGGTTGCACACACAGCATCCATATCAGCCTCCATTAGCATACTCAAAGACGTATCAGATACACACTGGTAAAATGGGGATGACATGGCCAAGGAACTCTCCACATGTGTGCTGGATCAGTAGGTCAGGCACCACATGCATCTCAAAAAAGTGTTGCAGGCACTCATGTGGATTCACCTAAGAAGTAGGCAGTCAAGCCTCATCAGACTTCCCCAACATGTGGTAGAACCTCTCAGTCAAGGTCTAGGTCATGAAGCATATCAAGCGATTCCTCTGCATCCAGTAATCCTATCACTGGAGAAAATCAGCATCAAGCTGACATACCAGCACTTGCTCACAATCTGTAGGACCATCAGCCATGCTATCCTTAGGGGACACTGTGTAGGACAACTTCCTAATATAACTCAACAATTTCAACATCAGTAACACAGAGCAGTACTCACCCAGGAGTCACTTTCCAGAAATGGCCAATGCTGCAGTTCTTAGTTGCAGATGAAAAACAGTGAAGAGACAATACCACAAGAAAGGGGGGAAAAACTTCATTTTTTCAATGCAAGTAAGTTATGTACAGTAACATTCATCATACTCTGTTCTGGACACTAGAGAGATAAAATCTCAGTATAGCCCTTAGCATGGCAATTGGTTATCACTGTTTGTAATATCAGTTAATCTTTAATTAAATGTAAAAAACCCCAGCGATACGAAACGCCACTGTAATCGCTTATCCACTCACAACTGTCAGCCAAAAATCCTTTATATGGGTTGAATAAACTTCTACACACAAAAGGTAAATTGTAAAAGCAGTTTTAATCCACACAAACGTTAAGAGCTTTCACTCACTAATCATGAGCTTCTTCAGAATGTTCAAACAGCTGTTTTAGAATGTTTAAATATCCATTAATGGCGCCAAAAAAAACTAATCAGCTCCTTAAAGCTGACATGCCCTAAATAGTGTACACTACTCAAATCTAATACAACAATAGCTCACCTAAAATGCTAACTACAATATAAAACAAAGCATAAGCTATACAATATCTTAACCATTTCTAAATGTAGCTAAAAAATAGTATATGCTCATAAAATAAATTAGCATCATTATTATTATTATTATTATTAGAAATAGGGCGTTGACAGTGTACATGATACTAATTTATTTTATGAGCATATACTATTTTTTAGCTACATTTAGATATGGTTAAGATATTGTATAGCTTATGCTTTGTTTTATATTGTAGTTAGTACTTTAGGTGAGCTATTTCTGTATTAGATTTGAGTAGTGTTAGTTAACAGAAATCATATTAATGTTATGTCAAAAGAATGCAACACTTTATAAATAGCTTACTGCTACCTTTCAGCACATACACAAGAGTCATGAGTTGCTTGACAATACCTCACCATGACCATACTCTGAGGCATGGGCAGCAGACAGACAAACTGGAAAGACAGCACTGCAGCATCAAGGCTCACAGTGGGGGACATTATATCTGAGCAGACTGCTGCACTCGCACTCCACCAGATGACTACTCAGATATCTGAGGAAGGTCATAAAATAGAAGCATGGCAATGTGGACACAAAGTAGGTTATAAGAGAAAACTACATTAAAACCTGAGGAACTCCCACTTAGTGCCTACATATCATGGCTGTCATCCCCAGCACTGCTGAAAGCATTAAGGCTTTACATGTATTCAGCATGTGGTGGTAGATGGCATTTATTTTTTTTTCCAGATGGAACCTCTGCATGATATACAGCTACTAACTCATCTTGCTGCTGCTGCTTATGGTGACAGCTGTAGAATACAGTCTTTTAGGTTCAAAGGTTCATATGTAGGTACTAGGCTATCTGCCCAAAGGCATTTATAAACCTAGCCAGAATGTGTTGGCTTTCCCCACCCCCGTAGATTAGTTCCCTGTGCCTCTGTCCAGCAGAGCCGCTGAAGTGATCCCTGGGGTAAACTTTATGTTTCCCATCCACTTGTTTGTGTATGTACTCCTGATAAGGACAACAGACATTATTACATACAGTAGTGCATATGGATATCTGTTTGAACTAGTGGATGGCTTGGACATATCACAGACACTGCTGTACATCCTAAAGTATTTTGCTAGGTTATTACTTAATCCATCCATCCATCCATAACCCCTTTTCCAATTTTTGTACATGGGGTCAGGTGTCACTTCAACAGTAACAATCATCCAGAGCCAAGGTTTACACTGCTGGGTTATTACTTAATGCTTCCAGACAAATACTCCCTGCACCAAAAATGAAGTGTATACTTTCTAGCTTAGCCACATTATTTGGCAGAGGTTTCAGTGTGCTGGACTGCTCCAAAAGTATGGCACTGATGCAAGTAACCACAATGGCTTTAGGGAATTGTCCACATTAGCCTGTTACTGAACAAGGTACCATTAATCCTAGTAGACCGTTAGTTGCTCTACCTGAGTCCACTCACCTGGTCTACCAGTGGTTCGCTGAATATAATTTATTAGCAGCCCCATGGTGAAGAGAGATAAAGCTCTTACTTTGCCCCAGACAACCTGGGTTTGACTAGTGGTATGGGCATTAGAGAGACAGAAAAGGCCAGGGGGTGGAGGGATGACAGTGAGCAGAGAATGACAGCTCAGCCATTCTGGGGGGAGTACGGCTTCCTAGGGTCGCTACAATAAGCAACATTAACAGCTATCTGAGCTCTGTGCTGCAGGCAGTACACTGCTTGGTTGGGAAACTGTGGAAGCTTGCATGCACCTCACATAGGTAGCCATTGCAGAGCTCACAAGGATACCACAGGGAGAAAGGGGGTTAAGGCACACTTCCCAGCAGCAGTATGATGCTGTACCAGTGTCTTTGATTTCCTCAGCAGCCCCAGAGATGGTCAGCTTGAGTCAAGGGGACTTCCTACCCTTCCACCTTCCAGTGAGTCACTTACCTAGCATACAGTGGGATTTCTCTTACACAAATTAAAGCAAAGGAATGGTAAGTCCAGGTGTTTCACCCATATGTGTGTTGCACTTCATTCAAACAGAGTAGAAGGTCACAAACACCCTCCCTGAGACTATACAGTGCTGATTACTACAATCACATGACCAAATTGCATTATATCCCCTGACTGAAGAAGCACTATTTGGTACAGAACATAAGCTCAGAAGTTATAGCTGATTCCATTAAGTTTATTTCAGCACATTACTCAGACTGTTAAATCAGATAACTCTTGAGCATTTGCATTATGACTCCATAAACCTATTCCTATCATATGAGCACAGTACACGTGCCCATATGGTAGCAGAGGTTTTCTCACTGCCCATGTAGTCCCAAACTGCACTCCCTCCAACTTCTTGCCCAGTGATTTCCCTCCTTATGTCCACTGACCATTCACTCCTCTCTAGAAGTGGGAGCCAAGCCCCTCTGGTTAGCACAAGAGCCTTGTGTCTCACTTGTTCCCTGATGATTTGGGTTAACAGCATACCTCTCAATTTCTAAGCACAAGAAATTTGGACAAAGCCAAATATAATGGGGACAAAGGGCCTAAATCAGGGATAAAATTTTAAATACAGTTCTTAGAAAGTTGCTAGAATAACAAGTCTTGTATTTCCATGCATTTTCTGAAGAGGATGAAGTGTGAAACTCCAATGCATTCCATTACTTACCTACTTCAGTCATCAATGATTTGCCAAAACAAAAACGTATTTATGAGGAACAGACCAAAAATATGAGACAAAAATCTGGACATTCTGTGAAAGTCTGAACAGTTGAGAGGTGTGGTTGAAAAGCTTTACCTGTGCAACATTGATTAGATTTGATATCACTGCATTTCAGGTGGCTATCTCTGTGAAAAGATTGACTTGTTCTCTGCAGATGGGAGGGGGCAGTTACCTCAAGTGAAGGAGTTTAAGTATCTAGGGGTCCTGTTCATGAGTGAGGATAGACGGGTTCAGAAGTTGACCAGTGGATGGGTCCAGCTGTGGTAATGCTGCAGGAAATGTATTGAATCGTAGTACCATAGCAGAAGCTGAACCCTAGGTTGAAGCTCTCCATTTTCTAATCAATCTATTGCTCCAGCCTCACTTATGGTGAGACCTTTTGGCCATGACTGAAAGAATGAAATCACAGATTCAAGAAGCAGAAATGAGGTTCCTTAATAGTTTCATCAGAATCTTAAACCATGGCAGAGGGTGCAGCTCAGCAATCCAGGCAGATCTTTGAGTAGAGACACTGCCCCTCAGGAATGAGACAATTCCAGTTAGGTAGCCCTGAGCACCACCCATGGAAAGTGAGCAAGGTACTTTTCACTGGGAGGAGGGTCTGAGGCAGACTCAGGACATGCTGCAGAGATTATATCTCCACTGGTCTGGGAACAGGAAGAGCTGAAGAAAGTCAAGGCTAGAGAAGTCAGACCTACTTGCTCCGCAGCACCACAGCAGTCCTCATATTTTGTTGTATCCTGGTGCTTATGGAAAAGTAATGTTATGTTAGGTTTTATTGGTTTTATAATCTATCTACGTTTTTCTTTCATTTGTTTTTAGTTAGTCTTGCCAGTTAAAATTGGGTCAATTTTGACAGTAATGTTGGCATCTCTGACAGTTGTGATCAGTGTTTTATTTCATATTTTTATTTTAAGGTTTTTCATTTTAATATGAGCAGGTCTCATTTGTAGTGGGTTTATCTATCTGGCAGTGTTTGTTGGAGGACTGTGTGAACTTTGTGTGTGCAGTTTTTGAAGTTACTTTTCTTACACTGATCTCTCCTTTACTCTTTTAAACTAAAGAAAACTTTGGCTTGGGGGTTTTAGGAAATAGCATTAATATTGAGTTTAAAGGATTTCAGTATCTCTGATAATGCACTAAAGTTGAAGATAAATTGTTCATGCATCAGGAGTTATGATAAACAAAATTATATACACGTTACCAAATATATTATCACACCCTCTTTCTGGGATCTACTTTTAGGATTAACATGCTTACTCTAACAAATGACACTAACAGTGGATATAGCACAAATGTTTACCAGATACCACTCCATTCACGTCAATAAGCATTTGTTATCACTCTCCCTAGGATTCGTACAGGAGTTATGCCTGACACAGCATACTATTCCAATCAGTAACTCCATGCCTATATCTTAAAGAGATATGCTTAAGTCCTGAAGCTGCATAGGTTAAAGAGGACTTCAGAACCCAACACCTAATTCTAAACTGTGAATTTGGCTTTTATGTCACAATACCTAAACATTCGTCAATATAAAATATCTAAGTAATGGAGATGCTAATTATAGTCAGAAGGCTGTGTGCCACAGCTACAGCTTACCTTGGCACTGGTACTGCAGGTATTATATGATGGACAGCCCAAATGCTTGTAGTGTCAGTTCCAACATACAGATGGGCTGTGCTGAAGTAGGCAAGATGTGAGTTCAGGGCCAGGGAGGACCAAGTGCTTGCACAATTGCATGTTTTGAGAGTCATCCTCTTTGTACCCTGGAAATGATTCACAGCATATTTTTTAAATGTTGAACTGTACTCATATAGCACAGGTGAGCATCATATCACATTTGTACTGTCATGCTGTATATTGCATGCACTACAACAGGTTTCCCTGTCAGGAATGCATCATCATAGCTGATGTGCAGGTGGCGCTGTGGGGATGCCTTGCTTTGTGTGTCCTCAAAAGTCATTAGATTATCAGGAAAAGATAGTAAGTTTCATTAACATTGACTGTAACCATTGCATGCTGCTGACACAGCAGCTTTTCCTAACACTTGCCCTGATACAATTTTGGGTAATGCAGAGAATGGTCTTTTCCTAGTATGAAGTCATACTGGGGAGGAGCAGAGTTGGACTTTAGTAACTGAGCAGCACTGTGCAGAGGTGGAGGTTGCTCCCTTCTTTACAGGTTTCAGATTACTATGTGCATCAACAACTTATTTTAACATTTTAACCACATAAGCAGTTACCATAACTCATCTAAACTTGAACTAGCAGAGAAAGAAAATGAAATTTCTCATACTGCACACATAAAAACACACTCAGAACCCACCAAGATTAACATACCCACATAAACCAAGCTGCAATAAACAGCTAAAAAATAAAACTGCAAAAAAAGAAAACGGAAAATCTCAACTACAACCAGTCATGGACCTGATTCTAAACACTTACTCTAACTATATTATGATCACTAATTAAAAAAATATATATATTTAACATATCAAAATATAGCCCTCATTATACTACTAAAATAATGTTAAGCATTGCCCAGAAATATTTTAAAAAGATTAACACCTCAAGCCAACAGTAGGAACCCACTCATAAGACAGCCTATTCATGAAAATCGACATAACCTAAGCAAAGGCCTAGTCAAAAGACAACTTAAGACAATTTTTTTTTTGAATGACTGGAATGGAAAGCAGTAATCAAAAAACATGGTAAATGGATAAATGAAACATGAGATAATCTGCTTGAGGAATAAATAAAATACCTTGTTCTACAGAATTAGCTTATGTTTTTCATTCTTCATCTAGAATGTGGTTTCTTAAACCTACAGTATACCTGTATACCTGCAAGCTATTAACTGGCAACAAAGTACATCTCCTCTACTGCCATTTACTCTAGGTGTACCACAAGGTTCCATTCTAGGTCCCCTCCTTTTCACACTTTTCACTAACAATTTACACATTGCTACCCTGCATGCTTTCCTAGTCCAACATTCTACATTAATATACGCTCCATCATTGCTCCAACAGTTACAACTAATTTAACAGTCTGTCTCTGCAGCTGAAACATGGCTTTCTGAAGCTCAACTTATTCTAAACCCCAACAAGACCAAACTCATGATATTCCAAACCACTAGAGCTAAATAAAAGCGTAAATAAGACACACAGGCAATCCAACTGGAAAAAACAACAAGAAAAACCTAGTCAAGCTAGAGTTTTCACCGTGTGATCCCTTAAAACATCTTGTCGAGCTACAGATCCCTTCTCTCTAAGATCACATCTACAACCAATACCACCACCTCTCCTGTTTCCCAGGCTTAACTTCTAGGTGTTATTAACAACACCAAGAAATTTGAGCTATGTATAACCCAGACAGTCAAGAAAGTAAATAAAAAACTTGGTACTCTTTACAGAAATAGCAATATCTACCCAATAGCACAAAGACTACCATTGCAAGAACACCCCTGATCTCCACACTCCTATACGTCTCATACACAATACAAAAGAGGTTATGCACATCCAGAAGGAGAAAATGTAGATGGAAAAAGGAAACCGTCGAACACGGAGGGAACTAAAACAAAACCCAGATAAAAGTGGGTGCTAGGAGGATAGAGTGAATACTGCAACAGTGAAGAGAAGGATATCTACTGTTATGGTAATATTTTACACAACTGTACTATGTGCTTCTATATCATTGTTTCAGTATTCTTCACAGTAGGGAGAGTGCAAACGCTCAAGAACAGGACTGTAAGGCAGAAAGCTTAGAACGCTTAGTAAAGGTATGCACTGAAGACCAAATAGAGCTTCACGGATGGAATTGGTGTTCAACCCCTTAAAGAAAGGATCAGAAGAGGCAACAACCCTAGTGGAGTGAGCTCTAACAGAAACAGTCAGACATTTTCCATGAAAGGAATAATAAAAGGAAATGGCCTTAGAAATCCAGGAGGAAATGGTTTGCTTAGAAACACTAAGCCCAATGTATGGGATAAAAGGAAACAAAAAGCTGATCAGACTTATGAATGGCCTTAGTTTTATCCAAATAATATCTGAGCTGCCTGTGCCAATCCAAGGCATGCAAGACCCCCTCACTAGCAGATTGAGGATAAGGAAAAAGGGAAAAGAATTGTATTGCCTGATTCAAAGACAATTCATTAACAACCTTGGACATAAAAGAAGGATTAGTATGAAGGGACACCCTGTCCCTGTGAAAAGGGGAAAAAGGAGAGATGGCCTAAGTGTCTGAAGCTCAAAAACCCTCAGAGCAGAAGTAACAGCAAGCAATAAGACAGTCTTCCAGGTACAATGTTGCAGATAAACTAAACCTGCTGGCTCAAAGGGAGCCTAGGTCAAATTTTCTAAAACAAAATTAAGGTCCAAGGAGGAGGAATGGGCTTCCTTGGGAGTCTAAGATGCAGGACACCTTTAAGAAACTGTTTGACCGCAAAGTGAGAAGCCAAAGGAGGATTCAATGGCAGACAGGCAGAAGTAGCTGACAAATGGGCCTTTACAGAAGAAAGGACCAAGCCAAACTTGAGAAACTCACACAAACAGGATAGAACCACAGGTGCCCCCACTAAAAAAGGATCCTGGTTATGAACATGGCACCAAACAGAAAATCTCTTCCATTTGGAGATATAAGACTTTCTGGTTACAGGTTTCCTTGCTTCCTATAAAGCTCTAAGTACATCCTCAGAAAAGAGATGCCTAAAAGGGATCAAAACACTATCACCCACAGTGTCAGTTGAAGAGTGGACACATGTGGATGGATGAGTGACCCCTTGTCCTGTGTGAGGAGGTCCAACCGGTGAGCTAACTTATGATGATTGCCCCTGGCTGTTTTGGCCAAAATAAAGTGACTAACAAGATTTTTGGGGAGTCCATCTGAATCTTCTGTGGGACTCTTGGAAGTAGAGGAAGAGGAGGGAAAGCATACAGAAACATCCCCTTCCAAGGAAAAGAAATGGCATCCACCTTCCACACCAGATGGCATGGTAGTCTGGAACAGAAAAAAGGGAGTTGCCTGTTGAGAGTACAGGCAAAAAGATCTACTTAAGGAATGCCCCATCAATGGACTATATCTAGAAACATGTCTCTGTGAAGCATTTATTTAATTATTTTTTATTTAACATTTGTTTACCAGGAAAGTCCGATTTGGAACAAAGTCAATTTTCAGCAAAGGCCCGGGAGAAATGCTTCAGATGCATGTCTTTGCAACATGGGAGAAAACCAGAGCACCCAGAGGAAACCCACATGAATGCAGGGAGAACATGCAGACTCCAGACAGAAGGCATCCCAGCTGAGAATTAAACTGGAGAACCTCTTGCTATGAGGCAACAGCACAACTGCTGCACCACTTCATCATCCAAGAGAAGAAACCACAGGACCTGATGAGATTTGAACTCATGACCCCTGGTTTACAGGACTAGTGCTCTAACCCCTGAGGTACAGAGCCAGATCCATTTGTGAGACTATGTTTTGGACCTCCTCAAGGTGTCTGCCACTAAATTGTGCTCTAAGAGAATATACACTGCCTGAAGAGTTAACATAACTGAGGGTCAGTTCCCAGGCCTGAAGAACCAACCTACAGAGAAGGTAAAACTTTGTGCCCCCCTACTTGTTGACATACCACATCACTGTGGTGTTGTCTGTGTAACCCTTCAGAGGGCCTGTAGAGTGTATGAAGTAAAAAGCCTGAAGGGCCAGAATTAGAGCTCTCATCTCTGATATTGATATGCTCTAACCTCTGATGGGGCAGCAAAAGACCTTGGACTCTTAGAGGACCACAGGAAGCCCCCATCCCCATGCCTTAGGTATCAGTAAATAGTTCTTGAGAAGGAACTGGAGGCTACAGAGGAAGGTCTGGGTTGAGGGAAAATTGCTGAATCCACCATACGAATTCACACTTTAAACAAGGAAGGAGAGGCACACTGAAATCAAAAGGGTGGTATTGTTGAAGCCAAACTGATATGAGGTAGCACTGAGGCTTTCACATGTTCAGTCTGACAAGAGGGAGCACTGGAACAGAAGAAACCTTGAATCCCAGGGCTCAAAGAAACTGGTAAAAATAGCAAGAAGAGAAAGACGAGACTGAAAGAAAGCTGTGAAAGACAGAACGTTTGGAGGTGGAACAGAGGTCAACATTGGTACTGTCTGTATCCTGCAACCAGATACACATGGTCTTGAAAGGGAGTCAGGACAGACTTGTGAAAGCTGATAGTGAACCCCAGACTTTGCAGGAGAGAGACAGCAAACTCCAGATCCTGTAATAGGTGACTGGGAGAAGGTGCCTGAAGCAACAGGTTATCTAGACAAGGAAAAATCTGAATGCCTTGGAGTCTTCAAAAGACAATCACAGGAGCTAAGTATTTTGTGAATAACCTTTGGGTAGTAGAGAGGCCAAACCAGAGAATTGAAAATGAGAGGAAGAAATAGAGAAACAAAAACTTCCAGAAAAGAGTGTGAATAGGAATATGAAAGTAACCACCCTTCAAATCCAGGGGCACTAGAAAAGTCTGAGGTAGACTAAGAGGAAACGGGGTTTAAAGAGTAAGTGTCCAAAAGGAAGGAACCTTGAAAAAGGTGCTGCGTAAGGACAAATCTAGAATAGGTTTCCAAGTGCCCTCCTTTTGAGGAACATCCTGGAGTAAAATCCCTTTCCTTCCTGAGAAGGAGGAAGAGGTTGAATAGTTCCCTTGTCTAATAGGGACCCAAGAACCTCTGAGAAATGAAGAAGTTGTTCCAGAGGCGGTTGGGGAATCCCTGAAAAAGGAGGGAGAGACTTCCATACCATGAAGTATCCCTGATTGACGATAGATAGAATCCATTAATCCGAGAAGATGACATGCTAGTTTCGAAGACAGAGGGAGAGCTGAATGGACAAGTGGACAAGGGAACTAGCTGAGAAGCAGAGGGGGCAAGAAGTAAAATATTAACAAGCTTGACCAATAAAGGAGGCTTCTAAGCCACAGCAGGCTGAGAAGACTTAGCAAGAGGAGCTTGTCTACCACCCTTCCAGCCTTTGGTGGCCTGACAAGGCTGCCTGCAAACAAAAGCAGACATATTTGGATACTTCCTCTGGAACTTAGGGATAGGGGATACAAAGATATGTTTAAAATCCTGCAAGGCTTTACCTTTTTCCTGAAGAGACCTAAACATAGCAACATCAGCAGCAGTCCCAAAAAGATTTCTGTTATCCGAAAGAGCATCCAGCAACTTTGCCTTAATGTCTTCAGGTTAGGACAGTAGGTGAAGTTAAGAATAGCACCTCATGACAGACCCAAAGGCAGCAGCTCTGGAAGATGCATCAGCAGCATCACAGCTACACTTGATAGAGTGGTGAACCACCTGACAGGTAATAACTAATATAGACAGAGCAGAAGATTTTGCTTCAGAATCAGGGATATTGGAAATAACCTGACAGGCCTGGGCAATCAATGCCAAAGCATATCTGTTCATGTGGGTCTGCTAATTAATGAAGTTACCAATTCTCTCCATTGCTCTACTATCTTGATCTAAAGGCAAAAGCATGGAAGAGGGCAAACATTGACAGAAGGTTTGTCAGAGACTGGCACCACAGCAGGGTCAGCAGAAGGATATTTAAATAAGAATTGACAATCCTCAAGAATCTAATAGAGCCTGTCAGGTTTTTTTGGAGCAGGAGGTTGAGAATCAGGAGATTTAGAGGCAGCTATAAGGGTGTCTAACAAATCAACCAATACAGGAGGTACTGCAGAAGGTTTAAGAGTATCAACCTGAAGCAGCTCATAATACCTTTTCTGGATATCAGACACTTGAGAAGAATCCCACTTGAAGTATTCCATCATTCTAGCTAGAGTGTTTCCAAAAGACAATTCTTCTAAAGGAGACTCAGGACTTACTGACTCTTCTTCATCAGAACCATTACCCAAAGGCAAAGGCACCTGGGAAAAGTAGGGCAGGGACTCATCATTGGACTCTGAATCTTCATCTGAGGAATTGGGTTTCCCTAGCCTGCTTGTAAGGAGTAGAAGTCCAAGGGGTGGTAGGCAGAGAAACACCTTGGAGAGGCTTCAGGAATATTAAGGCATTGAACAGAGCCTGAGCAAACTCCTGACATTCCTTTTGAGGATCCTTAGGGTGTACAGAAGCATGCTTAGTCTTCTGCTTATTCTTAGTAGGGATGACCTTTGTTGAAATTCAGTAAGAGTACCCAGAACCTCTTCCCTGACCTGCATCTGCAAAATCCCTCTAGGGTCCTAGGAAATTATCACTGTGGTTTGCCTTTGATGTCTGGAGCAGATGCCTGCAGAGCCTCAGAGGACAAGTGAAAAGAAGGATCCATGCCAGCCTCCAATGGCCTACAGAATTCTCACCCACTTCAAGAGAGACATCTGGTGGAAGCTGGACAGCCAAAGAATCCAGACGAGATTTCTTGGCCTTCTTCTTGCTTAAACAGGACCTCTGAGTTAGGAGATTCTGCCATGCTACCTTGGGCTAACAGCTTAAGCCTCTGGTTCTCACGATAGATGGCCAGGCAACTTCTAAGAGTCTTAGGTACAAACACTTTGCAAATGATGCAGGATGTACCATCATGGGAAGCACCCAGACAAAAAAGGCACTGTTGGTGATGATCCTTATGGTGAATCTGCCTCTCCCACTGACATTTTCCCTTCCTGGATGACATGAACTGTAGATAATTAAAAAGTTACAAGATCAAAGAAAAAGGAAAAAAAGACCCCGACAGGGCACTTATCTGACAGCAAGGTATTCAGCACAGCAAGAGGACTTTCAGACCAATGAGTGATGATGGCATTTGGATTGGTGGCAAAGAAGTTCTGGGTAACTGCATCCTTACATCACCTTTATGCCCTACGTCCTGTAGGAGGAGCATACATGTGACACATTAACCATACAACATCTCAAGGCTTTGGTATACCAGTCAGACACTAGGTTACCCTTGGCAGGAGAACCCAACTGTTAAGAATACTGCAACAGTGATATAGAACAATATAGCAATAACCCACGCCTGGGTGTGGGTAATGCTAAATTTACCCACGGTTGGCGTGGTTTGGTCCCGAGGCGCCGAGGACCAAACAAAGCCAACCGTGGTAAATTTAGCATTACCCACACCCAGGCGTGGGTTATTGCTATTATACCATGACATTATTTAAGAAAAGAAACTGTTACTTTTCTTAAATAATGGCATAGTATAATGCCTGTTTACTGCCCTTCCGCAGATGTCTGGCATCCGGCAGTTCTGATGTACTGCGCGCCTGCGCGGTACATCAGAGTGTGAGCAAAAGCACGGAGAAAGCAAGATCTCCGTTGCTTTTAGTGTCTCGCTATGTTAAATGAGTTTAACATGGCGAGACAGTTTTAAAATAAGCAACGGACATCTCCGTTGCTTATTTTAAACTGTCTCGCTATGTTAAACTCATTTAACATAGCGAGATAAAAAGCAACAGAGATCTTGCTTTCTCCGTTGTTAAACACTGCCTCGCTATGTTAAATGGGTTTAACATGGCGAGACAGCTTTAAAATAAGCAACGGAGATCTCCGTTGCTTATTTTAAAGCTGTCTCGCTATGTTAAACCTATTTAACATAGCGAGACAGTGTTTAAAAAAAACGAGTTATACTAATGGAAAAAAGTCCGGGCGACCGGACTTTTTTCCATTAGTATAACTCGATTTACAACGGGCACGCTGGCCAATCAGCGTGCACGTTTTGGGGGGATCATGGTATAATATTACATAATACTCACAAGCTGAGTCTGAAAAAGTGACAAGTGAATTTAGTGTTCCACCAAGTTAACAAATAAATAAAGTCAGGCATGATATGCAGTTAGCATATATCGCTACAAGATTATTAGCTGAAAAATAAGAAAAGAATAACACAGATACATAGATTAATAGTAATAGCAGGCATGTTATTCACAATTAGATTATACAACATTGATTTGATCTGTCTTTTAGCATCTAAACAACTTCTGTCATTATCACCTGGTATTAGACTTGCTTCAAGGCTTCACTGATCTTTAGTTAAACTTCCCTGCTTGCTCTTCTTTTTCTTTTGGCCTTCCCCATGTCTCCTAATCACATGTCCTGTTGCAGCAATCACTTGCCCCTCACATTCATTTTTAAGGTGAGAACTGTTCACTGCATGACTGTCATGCAGACAGCCATCAGGATGATTGTTGTGCAGTCCCTATTTAACCCGATCGTTTGCATACCTTGAAAGAGCACATGGAAGTGGGTTAAGGCATAGAACACAAATGGACTGAAATGCCCCCATCTATATCAGAATATAACCTCACTCAACTCCACCCTTTCCTACAAACAAGTCATTTCAATTTATGTCCACCATGGTCCAGTCTCCACAGAGAAATGGAGCAGGGAACATACCTTTTTTGCTGCAAGGCACACACATCTTTCCCTCAGGACAAGGTGAGCAGACAAAACCTATTCACACCCCCAGATGCCTCCTGTAACACTTGGACCATTAACAAAACCCAGATGATCAAGATAGCAGACAAGACTCTACTTTTCTAGATCATAAAACTGGAAAGCCTCACTCTTATTGTTGACATAAGGTAATAAATTTTAACACATTTATGATGTACGTCTCAAAATCCCAATTATATTTTGTCACAGCAGAACAATCTCTTGCACAGTAACCAGTGTTGTTTCATGACCAGAATGAAACTGTCAGTCAAACCTGAACCAGTTTTATGACAGGGTTACAGGAGAATCTGGCAAGAATGTAGTCAACTTAGTCTTAAGCAAGGCCTCAGACTCAGTCCCACACCAGAGGCTGATGGAAAAACTGGAGGGGTTGAGAGTAGGCCCGACTGAAGAAATGGATAGCCACATGGTTCACAGGGGTAAAACACAGAGGGTTGTAAGGAGTAGAACAATATCAAAAATTAGGAAAGTGATTAGAGGAGTACCACAGGGTCTGTCTTGGGTCAGTACTCTTCAGTGTATTTGTCTCAGATGTATGTGAGGAAATACAGAACAGGTTCAACTGCTTTGCTGATGACAGAAAGGTAGGTTCATTAGTTCATTAATGAAAAATGGGAGGAAGTGCCTAGCTAAGGATTTGAAAAAAATCAGTGGACAGAAAGATGACAACTGAAGTTCAGTGCAAACAAATGCAAAGTACAGTACTTGGGCTGCAACAACCTTGGTGCGAAGTATCAGCTTGGGGACAGCCTGATGTGACAAAACAGGGAAAGGTTTTAAGGGTGTCAGTAATAACAGGATTGGACTACCAGCAAAAAAGTGACAGGGAAAATATAATCCCAGGAGGATATTGCACAGAAGCAAAGGAGGCAATGTTTCCACTCTACAGGGTTTGATTTACTACACTTTGAGTACTGAGTGCAGTTCTGGCGGCCATTTTAGGAAAGGGCTACTAGAAGAAATCTGGAGGAAAATTAAGTGAGATGGGAAAGAAATATGTCCAGAGGTTACAGGAGCTAAAGCCCTTTTATTTTTATTTATTTTTTATTTCACCTATTGTGGACCAGATAAGCCCACTGGACACAATTTTCCCTTTTCAGAGGCAACCTGGGAGCACTGCCTAGTTAAGTGACTTGGTCAGAGTTATACAGTAGGCAAAGTGGAAAGAATAAAACCTTGTAGACTGAGCACAAAAAGAGCTCATTAACAGATCAGAGCTTTTGTCCTCTGTGCTAATAGCCAGACTCCATACCTAAAACTAGAAGAGATATTGTGTACATGATACTGGTGCACACGATCGAGTAAGGGAGATGTGAAAGGGTCATTCTGAGCAGAAAAGCCAGAGGAAGGAAGAAGGATACAGCAACAAACTGCATGGAATAATTTATCTCTGTATTTCCAAGAGTATTTTTCACAGAGAGAGTTGCTGACCCATGTAATGCGTTACTGCAACAGGTGGTAAACAAGGATTCCACAAAGAGGGCATGGGATAGGTAGAAAACGGGCATGTGGAAAAGCAGGATGGATGGGAGGTAGAATGTTAAGGCTCTTAAAAATGGCTGACTGGACAAGTTTACTGACAAATGTTATTCCTATTGGCATTAATATATGCAATCTATCAAATCTGAAAAACTATCTTTATACTTTGTAAGGATCATAAACATTTGTGTTTCATCTGAAATATCTAAATAAACTTAAAATGCATTCAGCTAAAGTTTTTCCTGTAACAACATTTTACTAAAAGTGTGGTTCACAGGCTGGAACATCATGCACCCATATGCATTTTCCCTTTTTTTGCAATGATGAAAACATGTATACTCACATAATTAGACATTTCCCATGGAACAGTCATATTAGGTAATGTTTGCAAGTGTCTGTTTGCAGTTAATATCAGCCAGTAAAGCAAGTAATCCATTGCAATGAGTATTGACCAGATCACCATGTTACCAAATACGGGAAGGAAGAACAATGTCATGGACTTCAGTTCTGTCGATGTTATACAGATAGCTGGGATCAATATGCACTTTTTGCTCTCTTTTTTACTTAGTGGCAGAAGAAATGGTTTCCCTTCTTTTTTTTGTTGCTCATCATATTCACGGAAATGCTTGGTAAGAAACTTCTTCTCACATTTATGTATTTTTTTCTTCAAAATCTTATACAAGTAAAGCTCTGTACAAATTAGAACCAACAAAATTCCAAGTGCAGGTATAATCTTATTGTTAACCTGGGAGAGAATATCTAATTTTTCTGTTATGGCCTGTGTAAAATCTTCAATTTTCTGTCTTGTGACATTAAGTATTTCTTTAACACTATCATCTCTGATTTGATAACTGCAGTAAAAGTTGGTGTTAATTTCTGCCAAAGGTTTTACAAAGCTGACTAAATTCTGTCCTTGCTCATAAATCCATGAAACTGCTTTCATGTAAGCGCCCAGTGGGGTAACATTGATGGAAAGTGTCCTTTGTTCAATGTTGCACATTATACTCTTTGTCAAGCTAGTAAAGTTTTTTGAGATGTTTTTACCAATACAGAAGATGACTATTCCGGTTCCAGCAGTAAGGAGAGCATTTCTACCCTGTTGCATTCCACAAGAGATTAGAAACAGTGCACTTAAGCAACGAAAGTGTTTGGAAAAAAACAGAAATGCAGTGATTATAATTACACTGACAGATGAGATGGTCAGGGAGACAAACTTACAGTAAGTTAGTGAAAAATGCAAGCCCAAAAACAACAAGATTCCAGACCCACTTGCTACCAAAAAACAAAGACCTAGAAGATGGAAAGAATTCCTCCAGTCTGACCTTCTGTCTGATTCAGATACTTCAAAGAGTTGTAGATTCATCTTCTCCATCATACTGGGAACAAATGTTTTATTTTGTATAATGTGTTTCCTGTAACAGGAAAAAGAAAAAAGAAAATAAGAAAAATATGTGATCAGTACACATTAATGAATTAACTTTACGTTCTTTCATTGTTAGCCATATTTGCTGAAACTTTACAAAACTAAGCCCTCTTTTTCATACTATCTGCACTCATGCCTGGTCTTTTTAGCAGTTATCTGGTGTCTAGTTATAACCTCATACCATGGCCATTACAGACATCCTGGTAAATAAGAAACAACTACACATTTAACTCTTAATTTTTGACACTCAGTAGTGTTGCACACTTATGCTACCAACAAATGCTATTGAAGAAGGTGAAAACTGCACTGAAAGCATACAGCAAGACAAGAAACCAAAGAGTACATTATTCATTTTAGTAACTGTACTCATGATATCACAACTACTAAATTCTTCTTAAAATAGATTTAAAGGAATGGAGAGGTATGAGAGTGTACAACACTGGAAAAACTTATAAAATCAAGCAACACACCCTTTAACAGCTTTGTAACTGCAATCTTTTATTCAAATATCTGCTTCTACAGTCAGTTATGGTTATCACAAGGATTGTTTGCTGCAAAAATCCATAAATGGCTGTCACAATACCCAGTAGAGTACCCTCAGCTCTAAGGAATGGGTAGAGGGTCTAAAGGCAAAGAAAAACAAAATTGATGTACTAATCAGAATGACAGATCTTACTAATTCATGCCATTCTACTTAAAGCAGTAGGACTAGTTGCTGCAGGCACTAGTCAGTTTGGCCCCCAAGATCTTCCTGGCCTTAACTCCTTTCTTTTTTCCATAATGCTCTGCATCTCCTCCATTTATGCATATGCACGAGTGTGTACATGTTGATGTAATATACAACACACAACAAATAAACCACCTAACATCCCTTTAACCGTCTTCTGCCAAATGCAGAGGAATATGGGAGGGGATATTGAAATGGATGGACGTGGATGATAAAAATCTAACATTATCGTAGGTCAATAATTTGCATATATTACATGTTCTAGTCTGTCGACTTCAACAAGGACAGAGTCCCCAGATCTTCTTCTGTGGAATCATGGCAGAATATCTCTAACAATTGCAGATAGAAAGGCAGACCTAAACCTAAACCTAGAGATCATATCTAGCTTATGGCAACAGGTAAAAGTATGCAGAAAAGCCCATATCATGGGTGCCCAAATGTCATGCACAACAGCATTATAGAAAAAGGTTTGAGAAGTACCCACTGTACTAGCAGAATATACCTTTGGTTTGGAAGGTAAGTATTTTTCATACTTATGACAGCAATACGTAACATGGTCAGACAGCCACCATGTCAAGGAGACTATTAATTGCACAGGACAAAAAACATTAAATGTCCTTCTAACAGATTTTTTCTTGGCCAAAAATAATCCCAACTGATTCTGGACATCCAGAAAATATAACTGATACTCTCCTTTGTTAGAGTATGGTGGTTAAAAAAATAAGAAAGGTTAACAGTTCGATTTAAATTTATTTCTGTGGCTACCTTTGGCATAAAACAAGAGTTTCTCTGTAAGGACATTCTCACTTTGAGAAAAAATAATCAGATACAGAGGTTTAACAATCAAAACCTACAAGTGAGATTCTTCTAGCAGAAGTAATAACAGCCAATAACAAAGTCTTCCAGGTTAAAAATTTAAGATCTGCCTTAGAGGCTGGTTCAAATGGAAGTAAAGTTAGCTTTTCCAAGCATGAAAATCTCAAGGGTTGCATATTCCTAAACTGAATCATAAAGTATAAAGGTGCTCTTAAGAAAGGTCTCATGGAACTTAAGGGGCACCAATGAACAATTGTTTAGACCATGGTGAAAATTAAGAGATTGCCGCTAAGCAAATCTTTTAAGAAAAACTACTGAGTCTAAAATCAAAAATCCTTCATAAGTAATCCAACATGGTTGGAGCTGGAGCCATGAAAGGCTGCAGTCCTTGAGAGTGGCCTAAATATGCAAACCTTGCATACTTACCCTTATAGGCCAACCCTGTTATAAGGTTTCTGGACAAGAGTAAGACTCTGTATTATGATTTCCAGGTATGCAGGGTCCCTGGTCATTACCAAAAGTAGAGTAACCATTAGCCAAAGGGATTGAAGGTCCAGGTCTGAGAAGATTCCTAAATTGTTTCAAGTGAAACGGATACTTTCAAAGGTGACACCAGAACAAGGAGTTGCACTTGTCAAGGACAGAATAGGGTTATGAGAATAAGTCTGGCCTTGCAGTCCTTCATTTTCTTCAATAATTCTGGTACAAGGGGAAATAGGAGGAAATATATAAAGGAGATCTGGATGTCATTGCTGGACCAGAGTATCCTTGGGAGTCTGCTCCGAGGAGAGATTAGTGAAAAAAAATTACTGCATTTGGTGTTGATGAGGAAACAAGTATTTCTAAGCAAGGCTCACCTCCGTGGAAAATGAGCACTTTCATCACTGCATGACTTAGGGAGCACTTAGCAGAATCAGCAAATCAGGAGGCAACAGCTGAACCTGTCTGCCAGCAAAGTAGATTGTCCAGGAATGTGTGTCACTTCAAGAAGGCATTGCAAAGATATGGTTCATTCCCAGTGCTTTATGGCTTCTCAATATTGGAGCTATTTGGGTGTCTTTATTCCACATTGCTCTGGTCTGCTTGCATATTCTGGTATTTTATAATGCTGTGTCTGTCAGAGCAGATGATACTATAATCACGGAGTATAGCTATTTCATTGATTAATGATACTTTTGCCCTTTTTTTCTTTGACAGCTATTGTTTGTCTTCTTTCATCTATTTTCCTAACTGTTATTGAATATTCCAGTGTCATCACAGCATTACCTTTCATCTTTTGGTTTAAATTTACTTTCCTTACCTATTCATGCCTCAAGAATCTTGATCAACATGTGGTAATTCCAGGAGTGCTCTATACTTGCCATTATAATGATGGGTTTTCCAGTTTTCTTTCCTTTTTCTTCTGGTCCTGTTTTTTATATTCTTTGTTTTTGGCATTTCCTGTCATTGCCTGATTTTCATCTACTTTTAGTTTGACATCCAATCCTGCTCCTTTCTGAAATACTTCTACTAATCTGAGCAAAAATGATATCTTAAGACTTGGTTTATTCATGGTTTAGAACTTTCACTATGTTTGGATTGGATGACACCAACAAATATGTGTGCAGTTCCACAGCTGTAGACCTATGCAAAGTCAAATTTGAAGGAGGCACATACCTCCTTCAGAACAAGGGCTATATAATATGTCCATCTACTGTTTTTTATATACCCCTTCCATATAATGAAGTATTTCCCTTGTTTTATTATCCAATGGATCCAGTGTTCTCTGGGACAAGTCAATCACACCAAAGCTGAAAGATGGAATAGGAAATGCACCCTGATTGACATTTATTCCTAGATGTCAAGGCAGTTTTCAATATTAGCTTTAGTCTTCTGAATTATTACTTATTAAACTTTGTTCTCATTGGTTCATGTGTTATTGATGACCTTTCTTCTATTTCCTCTGGTTCAAGTTCCTTCATATCACATTCCTGTTCCAGGATGATATTTTCTTGATGCATCGTTTTTCCTACTATAAGTTCAATAAGCCTAGCCAATTTCCTTTTTGTGCTCAAAATAACTTATCCCTTGTGGTTACAGATTTGTCTTACCCATTCCATAGTCAATAAATATACCTCTAATGAGACTAACTGGCATCATACCATAGGTAATTTGAGAGGACCCATGCATGGGATAAAGCATTTACGAGCTGCTTCTATCCATTAGTAGTACAGGGGGCAGTCATGGGGTACATTCCCTTTTCCCATCCACAGATCTAAGTAGCACTTGAAAATGGACAGGGATGAACTTTGTTTTATGTGGATAAGGAATCTGTTCCATAGCAGCTGTATCCTCTGAGAGATATACAGTACAGAGTATTTCTGATGCCACTGACTTGCTGATATGCAGTAAATCCATCAGTAATGGGTGAGAGGATGCCTTGTATGCTAGACACAGGTCATCTCTTAGCAGTCTATAGTCAGTCCATGTACGGCATGTTGTTTAGGCCTTGTATCATTTTAGTAAGGTATCTCTGCGGGTGTTACAGTTGTTGGATGTGTCTAGACAGATACATGCCAAAGGGAGCATTATATTCAATGACTGGCCTACAGAGGGCTGAGTAAAAGTGCATAATGACAACTAAACACAATCCCCTTCTTTATAAACTGTGCAATATAGAAGGACTTTCTTACAATAGACACATACTGGTCAAAAGTTAGATCACTGTACAAATAAGTTTCCAAATTCTAAACAACTCATAGGGTGTATTGTCAATGTGATAGTTGCCCGAGGTAGAGCACTCCTCAAAGGATACAATAATGCATTTCTTGGCATTTAAGTTTCCATCCATGATCTTGGCATCAGTTAATTATTTGAGTTATAACTTCCTGCAGGACGGCAAAATCATTTTGAGGGTTCAATGACCACTCCTAGCTTGCAGTCATCTGCAAACTCAGTCAGCCAGAGCCCTTGACATTTACTTCAGAAAAGTAGATGCTAAACAGAAGAGGTCCAAGCACAGAATCCTGAGGGAATCCACTGGTGACTGGTCTCTTTGAGGAGATAACTTCCACTTTTTTAATTATGTGACCTGTCTATGATCCAGTTGGCAATCCAGCTGGTGACACAGGGGTTCATTCCCAGTTTATTTAGCTTTTATATTATGCCTGAGTGGGGAATTGTGTCAAAATCTTTTGCCAGGTCGAGGTATGCACTGTGTACTATTTTGCCTTCATCCATTGCTTTGGAGACCCTTTAGATCCACCAGGTTAAGGTTAACTAAGGATGACATGCCCCTGACAAAAACAAATTGAAACTGGTCCAGTGTTTGGATGTTCCTTGTGTCCGGGTTGATTAATTCTACAAGTCTTTCCATGGCTTTGCATATGAGGCTGGTTAGACTTATGGGTGTGCAGAAGGTCAGCCCTAATGCAGGGGAATGACTGTAGCTGTTCTATAATCTCTAGGTACAAAACCTCTATGCAGTCTACGACTGAACAGTGTTGTTATGGGTGTGGCTAAATCGAGGTTCATGCTATTTAAGATGCATCCAGAGATATTATCAGGACCCACCAGTGCAGTATTTTTAGCTTTTGATAGCACCTTTAGGACATGGTCTTGTGTGGTAGCTGCAGGCAAGCCAGTTTCAGGTATTCCTTGAGGGACAGATGGAGGGGAGAAAGGTGTAAAGTTAGAGCTAAATTTATCAGCCAGTAGGTTCACTACATCTTCAGCTTGCATCGTGTTTTTGAGATTATGAACATAACTAAAAATGCCTTGTCTTTGGCAGGGGTAGCTATTTTAGCCTCAAACTTGACTTTGCTGGATTTTATTAAGCTCCTGAGCTGTTTATTTCAGTGACAAGGGCTCGAACATTCAGGGAATTGTGCTGCTTGCTTTTACTCAAATTTTTTTTCCTTTGATTATAAAACTTGATATTATGGTTCCACCCCATGGTTTGTTTCTGGGGTCTGTCCTGCACTTGTTCCTAAGTGGTGCAGAGGCATCTATGCAGCTGTTTACATACTGGTATAGTGTGGTGACATAGTGTTGCTTTTGCAGATTTATCCAGACCAAATGTTATTTTTATATTATCTGAAAACAGGTGTTTTTCTGGTGAGCTATAAAATTTTAAATCATCCATAAAAAAAGCAGATGAGATATCTTTAAACTAGGAAAGTTTCTGTGAGGTAAACTGTAATTATGGCCTAGTCTACTAAGTAAACAGCTTAATGGATAAAAAGGACAAGACATACAGTTGTAAACAGATTACCACTGTTTCACAGTAACTATTATGCAGCTTAATCAATGTAAGGTGCATCTTATAATAACATCTGAAACATTTCCTAGTCCATCAGCATGGGATGTTGCTCAATGCAAATATTTGGGAATATATACATGAACCTTTTTAGAGCTTTCTATTATGGCATTCAACAACTGATCCTTTGTTCCATAGAATTTTCTTTGGTTACCACTGTTTTCTATTACAATGACTGAACTCTTTTTAAATTACTATACTCTATGTCTGCATCAGTTTCCGTACATAATTTATATATTTTCAGAAAGCAAACTCATGGTCTATAGTTCATAGGATGGCTTGCCAGCCATTCACCAGCTCACAATCCAGAAAACAATGGCATAGCCATCTCATGGCCATGTATGCTGATCTTCCTGACATGTGATGCACAATGTTGGGCCACCATATAGCACAACCAGTCATGCTGCCACCACTACATGGCACTACAAGCAGGGAGTGGCATCATGTTGGTAGAGTGTGAGCAATGACATGAAAACATTGCACAGGAATCACTCTAGCTACGTTTGTTAAGAATTTTGCTTTTTACTGCCTCTGTATGTCATACAACTGCAATATATTTCCCCACATCCCTGCCTGAGCCATTGTTGACCCACCCACGTATACTCACTGCATTTTGCATGGACTCATCTAAGCCTAACCATGTAATTAAGCAATGCTGTGATAAGTGGCTCAATCAAGTAATGTGAGAGAACATTTATTCAAGAAAGGCTCATTAGCATTAAGGACCATGCTAGAAGTTTCAAACTTGCACAATAAAGACAGCTGCTTCTGCTGTGAGCCTCATCATACTATGGAACACTGCCAAACAGCAAACTTTAGAGCATTGATTCAACTAGATTATATTGATTATTACAAGCAAATCAGTCTTAAAAAAATACAATTCTCCAGCCACTCAACTTTTCCATTAATTTTTGCTGCACTACTACTGATTGGGTATTTTAGGGCATCCTGGACACATACTATAGTGGGTTACATTGTTGGGTGTAAATGACAGTAATGAGTGACACTGTGCATGTGAGATAGCAGGGTCAGTACAACAAAAGTTCAGATGGCTGTGTCCCTGTTGGGCCTGCGGGTCTCTATTAAATCAGTGAATGCTGTATAATCAACCCTCTTTAATCGAAATGGCGAAATCCTGAATGCACGGAACAGAGATTTTTTTCCCCAGGGGAAAAAAAATCACTGGGCCGTTTTCGGGACTTTGCCATTTCCTCCACTGTGGTGCAATCTCAGAGTTGGTATATTTAAGTAGGGGGGGGTTTGGAGGGGCTAAGCCCCCCACTTTATTTTGTGTTTGGGTTGTTTTTTTGGTTTTTTTTATGGACCAGCGATGTTTTTTCCCCAAGAAAAAAAATCGCTGTTCTGTGTGTTCGATATTTTGCCATTTTAACATTTTAGGGTCGATTATACAGCGTTCGCTTTGTTAAGCATTCGCGGTTATAATATAGACCCGCGTCTGCAGGTAACACAGTACTACCTGCAAGTTGAAGAATGAGAGTTCTAACCAATGAATGCTGATATGCAAGTGCTAGAAGGTGTCTTGCTGGCTGATAATTACAGCCACAGATGCGTCAGTACTGATATAGTGACCTGTGTGGCAGGTTTACCTATGTTAGGTGGGTATCGTACTGTGGGAGTCCTACATCTACTACTTGTCATGTCATTTGGATTACTGACAAAGTTGCTGTGAGCGTAGTACTGTGGATTGTGTTTAGTGGGGAGGGATCACCCAGACAGCACAATGGAAAGGTGTGCATAGAGTGGTGTTGCTGTACTGAACAGTAGGGCAGTACTGTTTCTCTAATATACCATCAACAATCTCCCCCATGTACTGCAGAAGTGGGAAAGAGTCAGTAGTAGTTGTACTCTGCATTTGGAGAGCTTCCAATACCAGCTAGTCATCTGACCTGTAGGCTCTGCATCCAATGATTTCTTCAATGACCACACCTGACTGGCTTTGATCAGGAATCTGTGCAGTGGGTGTGTACATTACATTTTGTGTAACAATGTCAGTCATTGTCTCCTTACATCTGTGCTAGGGGGATGATTGCTTTCAGTATTAGATGACTGCATTTCTTCCTGTGGGATGTCCTGTTAGAGGTCCATATCTACCTGCCAGATCCACACACAAGCAACACACACACACACACACACACACACACACACACACACACACACACACACATACACACACTCTCTTATATGTGCATGTGTGTGAGTGTGAGTGTGTGTGTGTGTGTGTGTGTGTGTGTGTGCGTGTGCATGCACGTGTGCATGTGCGTGTGTGTGTGTGTGTGTGTGTGTGCGTATAATATAAGGGGTGAATGACTTGTTGCTCCAGATACACTGAATACAGAGTAACAGTGTACACCACTTTCAGTCATAACCTTTACTGGGTCTGTGCCAGCACCACAGCCAGGGGGTACACAAAGGTGTCAATGTAAATGCTTTAGTCCTCCAAAGAGTGCATGGAGCACATTTGCTTCACTGTGTGGTCTATACACATATACATGCCAGAAACTGTCCCATATCCATCCATCCATGGGTGTTTCTTGAGTCCACCTTAGGGTACTTTGACACCCTTGCCATATGCCAATAAAGCACCCAGATAAACATCACAAAACTTCCACATGCAGGCCAGATGTTCATGTGGGTAGTCTCCCATTCCTGTTACAATGGTACATGGATATTAACAACTCTGGCTTATTGCATATCTAGCTGCAAAGGGTGATATACTGTGTACAACCTTACAACATCTCATATGCACATTTCTTTTCAAATGTGGGAAACATCAAAAGGGTAAATTCTATCATGCAGAAAACTGCATCCTGCTAAGGCCCTCTGTCAGTATGGCTAGTATATAACTGTTATCAGAGATTTGACTACACTTTTCACTCACTTTTCTGATGTGAGGTTATGGATGACATCAGTGATACTGTTGAATAAAATCTGAATTACATGCAAGTCCAAAGAAGGGCCACTGATATGATCAGTGCAGCACATACTAGGGCAGTGTGCCTGGCACAGCAGTAAAGCATCACAGGAGGGGGTCATCTTTGTCTATGTCACTTTCAGAGGTGGTTCTGTCAGGAGTTCCTAGCATTTCTGCATGAAGAGAGTTCTGACATCCAAACTGAAGTTATAGAATTAAAAAAAACAACACACATATTTTTTTTGTATTTATAACAACTGTTGCATTGCTTTTGTGTGTACCTTTTAGTTAATTCATGAGATTTGCATATGACAGCTGATTGGTTTTGCTTTCCTTTTAAACTCATGCCTTTTTACTTGTTTATTGGTCTGAAGCAGTGATAGTGTTATTGCAAAAGCGCTCACTTTTATTACTTTTTACTTTGTTAAATAGAGGTTTTTGCCCAGCCATGTTGGTTCGGTACTTGTCAACCAATACATATGCCCAGGGACTGACCTCATCACCAGTGACACAATCCCACTTGATTGCTGTAGCTCCATTCAGTGAGATGATGGCCTTAGCTGTCAGTGTGCCAGTGGCCACATTGCTTCTCCTTCCCAAGCAGAGTGTCTTCATGGTTGCTACTCAGTATTTGCACAGGGCCATAATACAAGGGCAGGCAGACATCAATACAGCCATAGATGATCTTGTCAGGGTAGTATCTGGTCTGTGTGAAGATATGAGGCAGTACAGAGGTCAGATCTGAAACATTACGGAAATGTGGTGTTGGAAGTTTACAGACAGCATGTGCCCCTGTGCAGCTGCACATCATGGCCAATGCACTTCCCATATCAGATTCAATTCTGCCTTTTGTGGAAAGAGTCACTGTGGAGAGCTTGGTCTAGGACCTGTAGTACCATCACCTCCACACCACTATCCAGTGCTGAGGCCCTACAGGGTGATATGGATGTACATGCAGACAGAGTGTTCATGCTGAGACCACCTATAGCAAAAGCCTCCAGTCACACTCACAAAACATTCTACCCTCAGTGCATGCTGTTCATCTTGCCTGTGACCTTCTCAGGAGAGGCTTCCCCATGGAGGGGGAAATGTATAGTTAACATACACACTGCCTGTGGGTGCACTATGCGCTGTCCACCAGATCCCAACATAGTACTACATACCCTGCTGGAGCTGTGTTCCATCTCTCAGACACACAGCCCATTTTTGACACTTGTCACTCTGGCCCTTCTGACTTGTGCATATAAAAACTGTGCCCTACCCTCCATACTATGTTACCATGGGTAGCCTATGTCTGGTGAGGTCAGTGTATGCATGCTTTAACACATTGTGGATGTAGGTTTGCATGCAGTATTTTTTACGTTCTGTATACTGCTTACTTTCACCCATAGTATGAATCAGGTGATTTCTCTTATGCCATTGCATACTGCAACCATCTCCATCTGGCATTGCCATACTCTGTTGCCAGCTCATTCAAAAGCTCCTCATTAAGCACCATGTGCACTGCTGCCTATGGGGCTTCCTCCTCCTGAACGTCTCTGTTATGTTGTTCCCATTTGCTTACCAGAAAGTTGTGTAACACTGCACACAGTGCAATGATTTTACCTCATGCTGCAGCATTATACTACAATTCACTGGCAGATACATCCTAGACAGCATAAGTGGGTCTTTAGCAGCCCAAACACACATTTAATGACATTGTTCTGTGACAAGACATTATTGTAAATACTCTCTGCCATGGCATGTTGGTTATTAATTGATGCCATTACCCATAGTTCCATGGCATCACAGGCATTGACAATAAAATATCCCTGTGGAAAATCAACCTGCACAAACAACTGGTATAAGTCACACATGTGCCAAATGTGGGAGCTGTGGGTACTACCTGGGTGGCCTGCAGATGCATTGCACATTATAACTTCTTGCATTGCAGACCGCCTGGCTGCAAAAAGTCTGACTACAAAGTTCTGGAGACATAAATTATGTTGTGTCAATAGTCTTCATTTACAAAAGTATATCTAAAATGTCAGACTACTATGACTAACATACATACAGAAAGTACAAAACCAACAGTTTTTCAGCAGATGTAGTTTCTTTAAACTGTTCCTTCCAGTTACAACTCATATATTTTTACTGACATTTATATTATGCAATAAATAATTTTTTGTCATTTAAATGACAGTTCAAACTGTCTCACTTCTAGAAAGTTTTACTCATGACAATTTCCTTTTACATTCTCACATGTAGTAATGTTCCATACACTTAACACTATTCATAGAGATCAAGATCACGATACCATGGCAAACTGTAATGTTTTGCACTGCAGCTTTCACACACAAAGCAGAACTGTACTTTCTTATGTAGAGCTGCAATAAGCAGTTGTAGCATGAAATCTGAAATAATTCCTCAGAACACAAATATACATCTGTGGTAGTTTGTATCTTATAGAAGTAATGCCTAGAATAGTTCTACTGTGGGATTCAATAAACTCTGTGTAGGCTTCGCGCAAAGCCTACATGGAGTTTACGTGTTTGCATGGTGGTGAGTGGCACACAACAGTTCATGATGCATATTAATGAGGAGTGGCCTACGTTTCGTGGCTCGTAACAGTGTTACTGGCCACAAAACCATATAAGGGAACATGGATAGCAAGTCCATGTAAAGGAGAGCATCTACAGTGCACATATTTATGCAGAATGCCACAATGATCACCAGGGCTTTGCACATAGTGAAACCTTGTCAGCAAACGCGGATAGCAATTCTGTGTTAGGAAGATCACCTACAGTGCCCGAATTTGCACGCAATGCCACAATGATCACCAGGGGTTTTACAAATAGCTGTCACTCTGTTAGTGTAACACATCTGCACAGAGGCCAGCTTAATGACAGGACAAATAACCAGTAATAGGGACATATCTGGCATAGATGTCACATAGGAATGTGTTAGAATGTAACAATCACAACCTTTTAGAGCGACAAATGTGAACAAAAGCCATAAAAATGGGGAGACAAAGGGCCAGAAATAGAAACAGATTTTTAATATTGGACTGACAAATGTAGGCAGTTAATAGAATATATAGGTTGTACATTAGCATGAACTTTCTGAAGAGCATGAAGTTTGAAACTTAAATGTCAGTCATCAATTTCTGACTGCATTCTGCAATGACATGCCAAAGATTTGCCAGGGAAAAATGTTATGGAAAAAGATCACAAATACAATATACAAACTGGACATTCTGCACAGATCAGGACAGTTGGAAGGTATACACTCAAATGTATGTAATATTGAGTTACATCAGTCCAGAGATCAACCCAGTGATATGGTAGAAAGCCACATATTTGTTAAGGAAAACATCTGGGCATCCTGGGAATATCTGGACAGTTGAGAGTTATGAATGTGAAGTATATGGCCCAAACACAATACAGGACAGTGTACCTACAGTGCAGAGTATTGTGATATCCCATTCCTGGCATTCTGTACTGAAGATGTGTTAATGATCTGTAACAGGACATAGGATTGCCATGTAAAATGATCACCCAGGAGAAGTGTGTGTATTGAATAGGGACACACAGATGAATTGTAGGAATGAACCCAGGGAAAGAGTACAGGTGAACTCCCACATGTACAGCAGAGGAGGGCATGTCAATGGAAGATGGCTGTAGCAGCAACACCAAGGACATAGCTATGTGGTACAGTATGGACTCTACAGTGAAAATGTGTTGTCTGTGAGTGTCACACAAGATGACATAACAATGGGGAGGATGTGTGTGAGATAAGCATCCTTACATGAATAATGCAGAGGACATCTATCAGGGATCTGACATACAGTTGAGGTAGGGTGCATATTGGGAAGATGTTCAAAATTATATCCCTGATTATGAGTGTACTCTCAGCAGAGGTCTCCAGCAAGGTGGCCACAGGTAAAGGATCATGACAAACATTACAAGAATCAGCCATAATCATGGACAATAGCAGAATAATACCACCACTAATCCCATGCCTCTGACGTAACATGTGTGATGTGGAGTGAAAACAGATGAGCCTGCACATACACACTTGATAACTATTATGATACATCCACACTCTGTGAGGGTAATCATGCACATTGTCCTGGTACTGTAATGTCTGTAGGAGGTGTTAGGAGGGACATTGCTATACCTGTATGTGACAGTATGGTCAATACAGGCTATTTGCCTTGGGTACATGGCATATATCTATGGCACAATCCACATTGTCACAAATGCTATATATGCCATTAATGTTGCCAAACACCTACGTATGCAGTGTGTGCATAAGCTGAACCAGTAGCACACATGCATCTGGTGTAACAACTTGCTAAGGCCGACAACACTACATTAATGGGCCCAGACACTATCCCAGGATGCTGTCTAAATATCACGAAACATGATCTATCAGGCCCTCTGGAATTGTGATTTAACTGTAGCCTCCAAACAGGTTTTGTGCCTCATGACTGGAGAACAGCAAAAAAATCATCTCTCTGCAAAAAGGTGGCCCATCTACAGACCCTGGAAACTACAGACCTATAAGTCTCACTAGTCTTATATCTAAAACCATGGAAAGAATTATCATGCAAATGATCTATCATGATATAGTAAACTTCCAAGCACTGGACCCAACCCAGTCTGGTTTCGTCCAGGGCAGGATATGCCTAATCAATCTGGTTGACTTCTTTGAGAAGGTCATCAAAACGATGGACGAGGGCAAAATGGTTCACACTGCCTACCTTCACCTGGCCAAGGCATTTGACAAAAAACCCCACTTAGGCATTGTTAACAGTCTCAAGAGGTTAAGTAGAAACCCGTATATCACCCGCGGGATAGCCAACTGCTTCACAGACAGGATCCATGAAGTTAGAATTGGGGAGTCCACCTCTGCAAAGAGGTCATTCACAAGTGGAGTCCCTCAGGAATCTGTCCTTGGACCACTCTTTTTTTGGCATTTACTTCTCTGAAGTCAAGGTCAATGTCAGTCATCTCTAGCTGATTAAATCTGCAGATGATTTCAAATTAGGAGCTGTCACTGAATCCTCCACTGACACAAATGATCTCTATGAAGGGCAGACACAGACGAACAACTGGTATCAGAGCTATAGACTAAAACTAAATAACAAGCAATGCATAATAGTATCCATCAGGAAATCATCCATCCCTAGTAACTATCACATTGACAACACACTCCTTACAGTTGACCCAGGAGTTATGGACACATAGACAGTAATCCAGCCTTTGACCATCACATGTCTACAGTAGTGAGGAAATCATTCTATGTTGTGCAACTTATAAACTGTATGGCATCTAGGTCCAAGGAAGCCATTGTTCCATTGTATTCCATATTCAACAGACCTATCAATGTCCCCTTTGGTATGTACCTAGCCAGGTATTTCCAACAATTGGAACACCCAAAGAAGTTCCTCACTAAAATAATACAAGGTGTAAGTAAAATGTCATATATAGACTGCCTCAAGGCCCTATCCTTGTATTCTGTCTCTTACAGCCTTTTGTGGGGAGATCTATGCCTAGCATATAGGGCATTTTCAGACCCCATTCTGATGGACCTCCTGCATCTCCACAAAACAGCAGCACAAGAAATACTTGTTCTAAAGACTTAAACCATGCCTGTGATATAAATAGGACCTGCTGGAGAGGTAGGTATGTATCCCAGAGACTACCCCATCTCTGGAACAGGTTCCCCATCCATGTGAAGCAGAGTTTCTCCCTAACCCGATTCAAGTGCAACTTGGACAACTGGATGGGGAACAGGAAATTCATCCCTGGTTTGGGACCTATGTCTCTAATGGACACAAGCAACCTGTAAATGTTTTTTTTTTTCCAGTTTCTTTTTTTTCTTTATTAAATTATCATGTGTGACATTTATATAAATGAAAATAAATCATGGTGGCATAATCTAACATGCAATAATTATACCTTACAAACCATGCCAACAAAACTGTAGCTGCACACATTATACATCCCCATTAATACATCTAGTCAATGTCAGTCAACCATTTTGACTCATTCAGATCCTAACATCTTTAAAACATAGTCCATCCTCTGCATGTAGTGACCCCAGATTTCCCATTTTGTTCCTGTGTAATTTAATCCTACACTTTTCTAAAGATCCCAGTTCCAGTTGTTTTATCTCTGTTACTATCTTTGTTACTTCTAATAAAGTTGGTTTAGACTTTGATTTCTGTTTTCTAGTTGTTTTTTGGCACCCATCATAATTAGACTCAGCAAGGCAATTCCAACTCTGTATCATAGCTCAAATAAATAATTTCCCTAGTCATTCCAGTATGCTCACTCAGCATCTCCGACAGAGCAGTCTGCAGGGAATCTTTAAAGTCAGCCAACTCATTACACTCCCAGAAAATGTGTTCCCAGTTATCTCTTTCTTCCCCATCACATCTCCAACATTTGCTGCCTACCTGAGGATAGAATCTTTGGAGCCTGCTTGGGGTATAAAAATATCTATGAAAACACTTCCAGGCAAAGATCCTAAATATTCTAGATTTTGCTATATATTTGGGAGACATACAAATATCCCATTGTTTATTTGTGAATTGCTTATCCAATCTCTCTTCCCAATTCTTCCTGACCACTTCTGATTGATTGTTATAGTTATCATGCAACATTTTATATGCTCTACTAATTATTCCTTTCTTAATGGCCACTTCTGTTCCAGATTCCACTAAGACCTTTACCAGTTCTGGTCCTTTGTTTCTTTTTCTTTGCCTGTACTCTGATATCAGTCCTTGATATAGAAGACAATCTCTAAACTACAGTCCAAATAAGTTCCTGGCATCTTCCCACTCTATTACCTTTCCTTCTCTATTATTTGCTCCCAATAGCTTGGTTCCTTTGCCAGTTTTCTCCGATATACTCCCACCCCCTCTTGCCTATTGTCTGTATCCCTAATTGCAGTCACCACTATTGGCAGAATCTCCTTTCTCCATTCCCATGTTGACTTAGTTCTTAGAATACCTTCTGCTACTTTATAAATATAATATTCTGTATGATTATTATTGTTCTCCTTAAAGGTTTGCATCCAAAATCCCAGTCTCTCCTTATTACTTGAACCCCCCCCCCCCCGATTTTTCATCATCTCTTTCCATTTTGAGTTATAGTTTTCTGCTTGTGCAATGTAGAGGAGTCCTAACTGTGTTGCTCTGAAATACCCCTTCAAATCAGGTAGTCCAGTCTGCCTTGTTCTACTGGAAGAATAAATTTATCTCACTTGACTCTTGCTGTCTTCCCCTCTCAGATAAAATCCTTCAACTCTTTATTAATTACTATCTACAACTTCTCCTCTGGTTCATAAAAATCTGCCTGACCTGTACATAAGACTAAAGGGACTAAACATATTTTAACTGCTTGTATCTTACTATCCATATCCATATAACTGAGCTTCAATTTTCTCCGTTTTTATATTATCTTTTGTTTGGTCTCTTCCCACATATCCTTAGCTGCCACACTGGTATTATCTTTAATCCATACTCCTAAATACTTCATTTTATCATGTTCCCATAAGTGTGGATATTGCTGAAACAATTCATATGTTGGGACATAATCTCCTGCTACTGCTTTTGTTTTGACTTTATTAATTTTGTATCCCAAAAAGGGGGAAATTGTCCCTGTATGTTCACCAGCACTGTAGTATCCCTTTCTGGTTTTGTCTGGTATAAAATAATGTCTTGGGCAAATACAGCCACTTCATCATACCAATTATATCCTTGAATTTCTGAGTCCCTTATTTTCTTTGCCAATGGTTCTAAATATAATGCAAAAAAAACAAAGGGGAGAGAGAGGACACCCCTGCCCACATCCTCTGCTCAAGCAAAGATTATTAGAGAGGACCCCAACCTCTTTAATTTCTGCCTCCGATCCCTCATATATCTTGCTAATCAACCTTAAATTTTTTTCAGGGAGTTCAAGTGCTTCCATTGCTCTGCTCATGAAGTCCCAGCTCACTCTGTCAAATGCTTTCTCTGCAGTCAAGACCTACCAACAGCAGTTGTATTTTCATCACTACTCTGTTAATGTTGTCAAATGTTTGCCTCCCCTACACAAATCCACAATGATCCATAGCTATCAATTTTGGTATCACTTTTGCCATTTCACTAGCCATTATGGACATGAACACTTTAATATCATGGTTTAGTATTGAAACAGGCTTGTATGAAGCTGGATCTGATGGATCTTTACCCTCTTTAGGTAGTACAGCTACTACTGCTTTCTTCCAGGATGTTGGTATTTCTCCTCTTAAAATACTGTTAAACAAACCCTTCCAAATCTTTATCATTTTTTTCCCTCCTAACTTCCAAATCTCCACAGGAATACCATTTATTCCTGGGGACTTTCCTGTAGATTGTTTTTATCTCGTCTCCTACCATCCACTAACTGAGTCTTCTCTACCTCTAGCCTGGGCATATTTAATTCTTCCATAAACACTTCCATTTGTACCTTTTCTTGATTTCCATTTATACAGACTTTCAGAGAATTTCCAAAGTATTTCCAGTACTTCTACAGGATCCCTTGTTACCTTTCTTGTTATAGGCTCCCTAAGCTTGGTGACAGCCCTTTCTATTTTCTGTTGCCTGAGTCATTGTGCTAAAAGTTTTTGTGCTGTAGGGTTATTATCAAAACACAGTTGCTTAACAACATTCTTTTTAAACTCATGCATATTATTGAGGTAATACCTTATTTTCTGTTTAGCATTCTACAGATGCTCCTCTTCTTGTTCTGTGAGATTCCCCCTACTTTCCAGTACTTTAACACTTGTCAGTCCCTCTAATTATTGTTACTTCTTAACCATATCTCCCTTTCTTTTATTGTCACTCTATTTTTAAATTCTACTTTAATTTTATCCCACTCCTTAGCTATATTTTCAGAAGAAATTTCTATCTTCTCTAATAGCTCCTGAATAATTTCCACTGCCCATTCCTTAAATTCCTCTCTTTTCAACAAATAGGTTGGAAAGTGCCAGTGTCTCATTTTTTTATTACGCTGTATTTTTATTTTTGTTATTATTGGTGCATGATCTGAATAGTTATTGGGTGCATATCAAGACCGTCAACTTAATGCACGTGTTCCTGTGAAATGTACTTTCTGTCTACCCTAGCGCAGTTTTTGTATTTTGGAGAATAATATGTAAATTCACTTCAAACTCCTAGTACTGAATTCACATCTTCCAAACCTGTAAATGGTTCATCTCCCACACCCCTGCTTGTAAATGTTTCATCTCCCAAGCCCCTGCTTGCATTTATGAAGGGCACCAGAATTTGTCAGATATTTGGGATGCATGGCTAGGCTTAAAAAGTGCCTTGTAGTTATTATTCTAGTAAACACCTGTGAAACTATTTTTGTTCTGCACCATCAGACAGTCATGTATATTCACCAGAAAGACTACCTAAGTATGGCCAATAAGCTGTATGACAGCCCACTGTGACAAAGGTGGTAAACTTGAGTTACACTTCACTGGAAGATGTGTAGGGAGGTGCATGAAGGGGCATTTACACAGTTATTGGTGTGATGAAGTCTGGAAATTATAAAGTTATTATGGCTTCTGATGTGCATGTCCTTCACATACCCAGTACTTGTGTTAAATTCAAGGGAGTAGTCAGCACTGTGACCACATGCCGCTGGATTTCCACATACCCTCTACCTCAGGACGCAGATCACATAACTATAAGTCTGATTACAGGGTGCAATGTACACATTATACTTGGGTGGTGTGTCTGTTTCCTGATTCAACAAATCCCTCTTTGTGGCTCGTCAATGTAGGTGTTGCCATGGCTGTGGCAGCAGTCTCTGGTATGTGTTAATACTGTCTGTATTATACTAATACCACAGTTGGAGTCAATGATTGCACACAAGCTGTAGTCCTTCAGGCAGCTCTTTGGACACAGCATGTGTATGTCATCTGTGATGTCCATCACTGAACTAATGGGCAGGAAAGGGCCTAGAAGACACCCCAATGTACAACCTGATCACTGGACCTGAGATATATGTCATGTCATACATTTCAACATAGTGAGATGCCATGCATGTCATACACTGGTCTACCCATTTGGTGATATAGCTGTTCATGGCCACATATGACAGTGTTGATTGAATACCTCAATGTGGATTTTTGTCAGACACTGTGACCTGTTCAAGTTGCACAAGATGATACTGATGTCATCATGCATGCCCTCAGTGACCTCTTTGATTACATCTAGATGTAACAGACCTAATGTAGCAGTAGCAACTCACACAGGTCTGTTGCACACCTGGAATATTACTAGTGTACATGTACAGGACATCCATGATGACATGCTGGTCTGCCTCATAGTCGAGGGGAGTCAAGATGTCTCTATACATGCATGCATCAGGTGCTGTCCCTCCAACTCAGGTGGACGCATGTTGATGTACACCCTTGCATGGGAACATAGGCCATTTGAAGTGTGTATTAAACTGTGTATTCAAATGTATCAGGAAGGTGTATGTGCTAGGTCACGCCATAGGTGATCTGTGATGTTGTCACAGCACATTGATTATGTGTGACAGGCCTGGATGAAGGTAAGACAGTGCATGCTGCCCACTATGATCTGGCCTAAGGTTTTGACACAATCACATACAGGTATCATTGAGGAAAAATCCCAAACTGGGATTAAACCTTACGTCAATTGTTGGGTAAACAACTGGCTCATTCTTGAACCCTGCCTTAATGGAAATGTTGTACCTCCACAAATCAAACGGGACAAGACTCACTCACTGTAGGGTCCTTAACCAAGCCTGCAACATCAACAGGACATCCTGGACAGACAGATATGTCTCCCAGAGATTGCCATTGCCTCGGAACAAACTCCCAATTCACGTGAAACTGAACTGATCAATAGCCCTATTTAAGCATAACTTGGACAATTGGATGGGAAATTGTAAAATTATTCAGGGGGATTTCAGCTATGTCACTCTTAGATAAGGGCAACCAGTGCTGATCATGGATTTGCAAATGTGGACTACATATCTTAGTTTATAAGGGAACAATGGTACAACTTTGCTAGGGTTAAAAAGGCCCTACAGCCATTAGTCTAGTAACCACCTAAGAACCTATGAACCTAGGACCATTATGGTAGTAGCGTCGTAAGACCCTATGTAGCTATGAACCTACACAGGCATGCCAGCTTCTTGTCTCACACATGTTCTGCTGATGTCATGTACTACAAGTTCAGCTGCAGTCTTGCAAAAGTCAGACTCGTGCTGTGCCGCTTGGGTTAAGTACTGTGTTCTGTAGCCTGTGAACTTAGACAAGTAGGAGTTCTAGTCTCACTGCAGTCAACTGTGTGTGTGTGTGTGTGTGTGTGTGTGTGTGTGTGTGTGTGTGTGTGTGTTCTTGCTTGACATTACAGACAGCATTTCACCACAGCATGTGGGACACTGTTATTACCATATTCTCAACAGACACTGCTGATGTCATCAGCTCTATCAGATGTTTGGATATGCAGCCATCCTACCAGGGCATGGTCAGACAAAGGCCTGCAGGCCAGGCAGACATCACCTCATCCTATACAAGACAGATTACAGTGACATAGCTTTTTATCAATCCACATGCATCATGGCATGGTTTGTAGGCCCTGTGTTATCTTGCTGAGAAAGCCCTGTGGTCTCTCCAGCTGCTACATGTGTCTGCTGAGGTAGATGCAAAAGAGAGCATTATACTGTATTACTGTTCTGATCAGGTTTGACTACAGTGCTGTCTTAAAGTTTTAAGATCTGACTATGATGGCATGACTTATGATGTGCAACATCCGTTTTGTCCTGGAAAAGCATTAAAGTGAGAAGTTAGAAAGTAATGACACACATTACAGTTTCTGACTTCACAATCCTTACAAGAGCATTTACTACACAGTTCTGAAATGTTGATGCTATCAACTGTCTAACTTTTCAAGGCCAATATAAGGCAAAGGTACAATGAGCAGTTCAACAACACAAATGAAGACATACAAAGCACTAAGTTAGCTACACACCCTGATCATCAGACACAGCTTTTGTATCCCTGAATCTAAAAGATAGAAAACAGGGATTTGGCACAGTTATCATCACTTACACAGGGTGCTGTGTGTGTGTGTGTGGGGGGGGGGGGGGCAGGAGGCATAGGCTGATAAAAAAGGTTGGTGAGTGTGTGCGAGTAAGAAGGAAAAGAAGTCAGACATTGAGATAAAACAATAAATGGCCATTAAGACAAAATGAGTAACTGTTGTGTGTGTATCTGTATGGGTCCTCCAGGTGAAATTGGTGTGTGAGTGTCTGCATCAACACAGCTAAGCTCTGTGCTAGCTCTATGTTTTGGTCTGTCGGACAGTTGTGAGCCATGCATGGTAGAGGTGGCAGTTCATCCTTGTCGATGCCTACCATGAGAACTGTCTCTGCCAAGAGTAGCACTTGCACCTCCATGCCGAAGGTCAGATGCAGTGCTGCTACCTGAATGTGACTGATGTCTGCTGGACAAGCTGACTTAATGGGGATGCAAAGGACCACGACCCCATGGCCTGCCATGTCTGGGTGTGGACAGCACAGTCAGTGATGAATCAGTGGAAGTACTGTCACTATGGGAGTGTGATTGGGCATGGCCACGTTGGCTGACAGCAGATGATGTGGCAGGCCTATACCCATGAGAATGCTGTATCCCTCCCAGCAGACGTCCCATAACAGACACAGCTCATAACCTCATCCACCAAAGACACCCCTTATTCCAATGTATCATTCATCTGATCCAGTGAACTGGCAACATGGTTTAGGCAGTCATGCATGTCAGACTGTGAAACATCCACAACCCTGAGCATTTTTCTGGAGCAGCTATGGGAAAGTGCCTGTGCCTGCATGGCCTTAAACATACACTGAGTGGCAAGAGAAGTGACACCTGCACTAGGTGGAAGAGGGACAGCAGGCCCCCTCTGAGCATCTCTATCAATCAACACTAAACAGCTGGCTTCTACACAAACTGAGTAAGAAATTGCTGGGAAACCACTCGGCTGGCAACAAAAACTGTTTTATTAAGCGCTTTTTGTCTCTCAAAATAAGGAAACTTCTTCAGATAAAAAAGTACATTCAAACACACAATTTAAATAACTATGTCATCACTCAGGTGATGCAAAACCTACCTCCATTTAAAACATCCTTTATTATATAAAATATTTACACAAATGCATTCACTGTATTTTAAAAACATCAAAAAACATCAATCAATAAGAGTTATTGGTTATAAATCCATAAAAATTATTGTACTGTACATATAGTTTTTAACCATCCACGGTGGTGGTGCTGCGGTAGCGTTGTCGCCTCACAGTAAGACGCTGTCTGGTTCGATTCTCAGCTAGAGCATCTTCTGCGTGGAGACATGCATGAATGGGCGTACCTTCGTTGAAGGTTGTGCGTCAGGGCTGGTAACTCAGCACGTAAAAATCAACTACCAATCAATAGCGGACCGGAGTTCCACTGTGGCGACCCCTAACCAGGAAAAGCCGAAAGACACAACAACATATAGTTTTTAACCACAAAAACTAAAACAATAATTCAGAGTCAATAATTACCCACAATAAGATAAGAACTAAATACTAAATATTTAAGCAAGTTCATAGAGTTTATTACTTACTTCCTAGCTTTTGTTGAATTATTTAATTGAATAACCGTACTGGTACCAAATATACAGGGTTACTGACGGTCCTAAACTACATCAACTCTTATTTTTCAAGGTTTTTCAATTTCAAAACGCACAAGGTGGAAAAGACTTCATTCAGCCCCGAGAAATGCCAAGCGTCCATATGCAATTGCCACCTCAGTTCAAGTTTTTCTAATAATAGTGATTCGGGGCCTCCCCTGCCATCCAGGTTAACACAATCAATGGCCTTGAATTAAAAATTATGGTCAGTATATGTATCCACATGTCTAGCTAGGGCACTTTTCTTTTCTGATTTATTAATGTAATGCAAGTGTTTGTATACTCTTTCTTTCAGCTTACAATCTGTCTTCCCAATATAGAAAGCTGGACATTGCTGACACTGTGCCATGTATACTACTCCTTTGCTCTGGCAGTTAAACTTAAATTGGGTCACATATTTCTGCCTCCTCAAAGTAAAGGATTGGCCTATGTCCATGTGTTTACAATAATTGCACATGCTGCCTTTAAACATGCTGTACTCCCTTGTCTTTGTTACTGTATTGCCATCCCTTTCCATGTCACATACTGTTGTATCCTTAATGCACAAAATTGGTTTAACCCCCCCCCCCCCGCAGCCCTCTTATCTTGTTCGGCTAGCAAACTCTGAGTTGTTTCTTACAAAGTGCTGTTCCCAATAAGCCGTTACTAAATTAGCTAGGCTAGCACCACATGGTGACCCCATTGCTACCCCAATCTTTTGTAAGTAATACCTGTTATTGAAAGTTATAAAGTTCTGTGTAAGGACTATGTCTATGAGTTCACAAGTAAGAGAGACTTCATTAGGTGGTGCTCCCTTACTATGCATCATGTAGCTTACCCACTCTACTCCCTCTAAGTGGGGTATGGAAGAGTATAAATCTTTTATGTCTACTGTGACGAAATTATAAGTGGGGTTGAAATCCATTGTGTTGATGTTCGAAAGGAAAGTCCAGGAGTCTTTACAAATTTGACTCTCCTGAATCACATATTTCTTCAATGTTTGGTCAATAACCTTTGTTCATAGGTTCATAGGCTGGTACTAAGCTATCGGCCCTAGGGCCTATACAAGCCTAGCCATAACAATTCCCTGGCTATTTCTTCCCACACTATTTACTTCCCTGGACCCCTGTATAGCAGGGCAACTGATGTGATCCCCGGGGTGAATTTCCTTTCTCCCATCCAATCATCAAGGTTCCTTTTAAAGAGGGCCAAAGAGGTGCTCTGTTTGACATGTATGGGCAGTCTATTCCAGAGTCTGGGGAGTCTCTGGGTCAGGAACCTATACCTCCAGCATGTTTTGTTTATTGTGATGACAAGATTTAGATCCCTGGAGTGTGTGGCTCTGAGGATTTGGATTTCTTTAAGTGCAGCATGTCCAACAGCTCTGGGTTTGACATGGCCTTGTATGTTAAGCAGAGATCACCTCGAGTAGACAATATGCAACAGAGTATAGCTGGAGTTTTTTAAGGCAGTCAGCATAGGGCATTTGCTTTCGGCCTGTGATTCTTTTAGTGAGGTATTTCTGCAGCCTTTCCAGTTGTTGCAGATGTCTTGAGAAGTACATACCAAATGGGGCAGTGTATTCTATAATGGGTCTAATGAGTAATGAGCACAGTGGGACAATGGCCTCCTTTTTTCTGGATGAAACGCCCTTAGCGATGAGGTGTGCCACATAGAAGGATTTCCTGACTGTTGTGGCGATGTGGTTATCGAAGGTGAGATCACTGTCCACCTGTGTCCCAAAGTCTCTTATCACACTTTCGGTGTTTAGTGTACTGCCACCTATGTGATAATTCATGGGTACATGTCTTTTCCCAAAGGGGATAACTATACATTTCTTAGCATTGAGCTTCAGGCCATGGCTTTGGCACCAAGCATCTGTTTCTGAAAGGCCCTTTTGTAGAATATCGACATCATTTGGGGATTCAGCTATGGCTCCCGATTTGCAGTCATCTGCATACTTTGTTAGCCAGAGTCCCTTAGTGTTGGCCTGTACTTCAAAGAAGTAGATGCCAAACAAGAGAGATCCCAGGACTGAACCCTGAGGTACTCCACTTGTCACTTGTCTGGACCTGGATTTGGAGTCAGCTACTTTTACATTGTGGGTTCTGTCAGTAAGCCAGTTGGCAACCCATCGAGTGACATAGGGATTAATACCCAGCTTAGTAAGTTTATCTATGATTCCAGAGTGGGGGATGGTGTCAAAGGCCTTGGCGAGGTTCAGATAGGCTGCGTGGACTGCCTTACCATCGTCCACGGCTCTGGAGACTGATTCGAAGAAGTCAATAAGGTTCAGGAGACAAGATCGGCCCTTCACAAACCCAAACTGGGTTGGGTCCAGTGTTTTAAGGTTGCCAATGTCTTTGTTTATAAGTTCCATGATAATTCGTTCCATGGCCTTGCAGATCAGGCTCGTCAGACTGATGGGGCGGTAGTTCCCGGGATCCAAGGTGGATCCCCCCTTGTGGAGTGGGATAACTGTAGCTGTGCGCCACTCAGTGGGCATGAAGCCTGAAGTGAGGGTATGATTAAACATGACACTTAGGTGTGGTGCCAGTTAAGTCTTTAGTTCATGTAGTACACAGCCCGGGATGTCATCTGGTCCCATGGATGCTGTATTCTTAGCTTTGGAGAGTGTGTTTTTTACCTGTGTGGCCATTATTACCAGAATTTGGCAATCTTCCAGTATTGAGATGGGCCATTTAGGGGGCGAGAGGGGGGTGAAGTTGGCACTGAATCGATCTGCCAGGATATTGGCAATATCCTTGTGATCAGTATATTTAATGCTATTCTGTTGTAGCGCAGAGCAGATCTGAGCATTGCCATTTAGATTCTTGACATAGTTATAGAATGCCTTGTTAAGCATTGTTTATAATTCTGATCATGACTTTAAAATTTATAACTACACAACCATGAGCATTGAACAGAATCTTGCAGACTTACTGGCCAAGGGCCAGAGTTTTGTTCCATCTTGCAAAATGGACACTGCAAATGTGCTTATAGACCTTAAACTCTTCGTTAGGAAATTGAATTTTAGGGTGTTATTTGGTCAGGATAATAATGACATGAATGAGTATAAAACAGCTAGCACATTTTATCCACCTTTACATCCTACTTTATGTCTTTTTGAACAGATCTGTGAATTGGACCTACGAAATATTATTGAACAAGGCAATAGGCCTAATTTGTTTGTTCCTAATATAAGTAAAAATGAAAAATTGTTGTTGGAAGGTTTACAGCAAGCAGGAATACATGTGATGCAACCTGACGGGGGGGGGGGGGGCAGGTTGGCAATTATGTACAGTGATGATTATACCAATAGGATGGAAAATGTTTTGAATTGTGCAACCTATGTGGAAGTATCTATGTCGGAGGTCAGTGGGGCTTACACTAGAATTAATGTCTTGGTTAAACAATTTATTCATAGATGCTAGAATCAACATGGACCTCTTTAATTATCTCTCAATACCAGCCCCCAGGATCCCAGTATTTTTTGGATCCCAAAGGTCCACAAAAGCATAAAGGACCCCCCTATGAGACCATTAGTGGACGCAAGTAATAGCATCACGTACCCCCATAGCAAAGGTTATTGACCAACATTGAAGAAATATGTGATTCAAGAAAGTCAAATTTGTAAAGACTCCTGGACTTTCCTTTCAAACATTAACACAATGGATTTCAACCTCACTTATAATTTCATCACAGTAGACATAAAATATTTATACTCTTCTATACCCCACTTAGAGGGAGTAGAGTGGGTAAGCTACATGATGCGTAGTAAGGGAGCACCACCTAATGAAGTCACTCTTACTTGTGAACTCATAGACAGAACTTTATAACTTTCAATAACAGGTATTACTTACAAAAGGTTGGGGTACCAATGGGTTCACCATGTGGTGCTAGCCTAGCTAATTTTGTAATGGCTTATTGGGAACAGCACTCTGTAAGAAACAACTCAGAGTTTGCTAGCCGAATCATTTATTATACAAGGTTTTTGGATGACATTTTTATGATTTTTGATGGGGATGAAAAACGTGCTTTGGATATGATATTCTACTTTAACAGCACAACTCAGTTTTTTACATTCACGTTTACCTTTAGTACTGATTCAATAGCTTATTTGGACATTGACCTTAAGAAAGACTTGATTAACAATAGTTACTGTGCAAAAATCTTCCAGAAAGAGACATACTCTAACACATTCCTCCATTTTAGTAGTTGTCACCTTTTACATTAACAACGATCAGTCGTTAAGAGGCAGCTAGTAAGGGCTGCCTGTATGGTGACAAAAAACGAGGAATTTGTTATGGCATGCAACAACTTGAGCGATATGTTCAAGAAAAGATGTTATCCAGAACTGTTGATTATTGAATTGATCAGGGAAGTTCAAGATAAGAGGGCTGCAAAGGGGGCGGGTAAACCAATTTTGTGCATCAAGGATACAACGGTATGTGACAAGGAAAGGGGTGGCAATACAGTAACAAAGACAAAGGAGTACAGCACCACAGCACTTATCAGTAGATACAGTACAAATGATTCGGCTTTGTATTCCCTCATCAATATAAATTGGTCATTGATAATGAACGACAGTGCACTTAGGCAAAAATTCCAGGAAACACCAAGGATAGTTTCCCAGTGTGGACAGAATTTGAAAAATATATTACAACATAAAGTAAAGGGCCCCTGCACACGAACAGGCATGATTAAATGCAGCATGTGCAATTATTGTAAACACATGGACATAGGCTAATCCTTTACTTTGAGGAGGCAGAAATATGTGACCCAATTTAAGTTTAATTGCCAGAGCAAAGGACTAGTATACATGGCACAGTGTCAGCAATGTCCAGCCTTCTATATTGGGAAGACGGATCGTAAGCTGAGAGAAAGAGTATATGAACACTTGTATTACATTAGTAAATCAAAAAAGGAAAGTGCCCTAGCTAGACATGTGGATACACATCCTGACCATAATTTTAAATTCAGGGCTATTGATTGTGTTAACCTAGATGGCAGGGGAGGCCCTGAATCACTATTATTAGAAAAACTTGAATTGAGGTGGTAATTGTGTACGGATGCTTGCCATTTCCTGGGGCTGAATGAAGTCTTTTCCACCTTGTGCATTTTAAAATTGAAAAACCTTGAAAGATAAGAGTTGATGTAATTTAGGACAGTCAGTAACCCTGTATATTGGGTACCAGTACAGCTATTCAATAAAATAATTCAACAAAAGCTAGGAAGTAAGTAATAAACTCTATGAACTTGCTTAACTATTTAGTATTTAGTGTTTATCTTATTGTGGGTAATTATTAACTCTTAATTATTGTTTTAGTTTTTGTGGTTAAAAACTATATATACAGTACAATAATTTTTATAGATTTATGACCAATACCTCTCTTCTTATTGATTGATGTTTTTTGACGTTTTTAAAATACAGTGATTGTATTTGTGTAAATATTTTATGTAATAAGGGATGTTTTAAATGGAGGCGAGTTTTGCATCACCTGATTGATGACATATTATTTAAATTGTGTGTTTGAATGTACTTTTTTATCTGAAGAAGTCTCCCTATTTTGAGAGACAAAAAGCGCTTAGTAAAACAGTTTTTGTTGCCAGCCGAGTGGTTTCCCAGCAATTTCTTACTCACCTCTATCAATCTTCCTGTGTGGCACCTCACCCACACTTTGGCTACAGCTGGACTTGACAGGCACTGAAGCCATATTAGCCACATTTCCCTGATCACTGTCCTCACTCTCCACATGTCCAATATCTGTGGGCTCAGTGGACTGGGTAGACACAGGCCTACTGGCTGTGTCCAATGGAAATGAGGGGATGGTTCTATATCAATCTCTGTGCCAGAGTCAACCTCTGTATCCCTTCCCTCCAGCTGTGCCTCAATTTGCCCACCATTATCATGCAGAGTCTGCTGATATATTGACATCAGGTGGCACAGGGGCCACACTCCCACTGTCATGATGACCTGTGATAGAAAGCAAGAAACACAGGAATACATTAATACCTGCAATACTACATTGCAATATATGCTAACAAACTAACAGAGCTTCCACTATTACAGACAGTACATCAATGCACACAACAGGCCTGAGATCAAAATCACACACTACAATATTTCTTTAAATTGCTCAGCAGTACTTACATAACAATATGTGGCTTACCATCTGCAGTGAATATGCTGCACTGTACTCCAGATGGTTGTGGAAAAAGTTAAGCAAGAGGTAAAGGCAACAGCATCACAATTAACAGTAACACAGGGGATAGTATATTTATCCCTTTATATGTGCATTAAGTCTAATGTCAACAAGAACGTGGCTGATAACTCCAACCTAAGCTTATAACTGTAGCAATCTTCAATCCCCCCCAAGAAAAGATGTGACACAGAATTAAGAATTAACTTATTCATTTCAATTGTTTTACTATACAACAATATTCAACTGTTCAGATAACAAAGCCTACCTGGAACCTCCTCCTGGGATGTGCTTGCTGTCTCGGAAAGTGTTGCACCAACATCCAGTACATGCAGTACTGCACTCTCCTGGGAGCTGTCTAGATCTCTGATATTGGTCAGGAACTGTTCATTAGGGGTTAGTGGAGGTTCCCTAGCAGGCCCTCCCCCAGTAGCTATTTGGTCACAGCCCACTGTAGCTGCTCACCTGCGTGTAGTAGTAATCATGTCACTGGCCCTGGGGCACCTGTTCATATGTTCTACTATGGCAACCCATGGCATTGAGGTCTTGTACTATCTGCTGCCATATTCTCATCCTCTGTGCCATGTTGCTGAAATCCATTGATAATTACTTGATTTTCAGCATCAGTGAAGGGGGTCTCCATGGGTTGACACGCCTCATACTTGTAGGTGTCCTAAAAGACAACAGAAGTATAATACAGATAAGTATCACATAAATACAAAGTAACTTTCTAGACAAAACAGAAAAGGTATTCAGTCAGTATTACCCACTGGAGAAACATAAAACAGCCTAGAGCTGTGAAACAAGTAATAAAAGGCAGGATGCAAAAACAAGGACAGTAACAAGAGCAACATATCCTTGTTTGTGCCACAACAGAAACTCATTTTTGCACCCCTCGCCCCCAGCAAAAGAACAGGAAAATGACCCATTTTGCTAATAAAACATGGAATCTTCACACTCACAAAACTTGTAAAAAAGCACAAAAATTGACTGCTATACTTATGAGAATGGATCACCTTTGCATAAAACACACGAAGTTTATTGAGTACACAAAGTTTCCAAGTAATATGCAAGCCCAAAGCAAGGTGTAATCCACGTACTGTCCGTACTTTGGAAATAATGTCCTATTAGTAGGCACAGGCAATACAAAGTTCATAAAATATGAAAGAAAAAAACAGACCTGGGTTCTGATGTGGTTAAAGAAGTGGGAAAAAAATGTCCATCTTTCAAAGTCTCCAATGTGGACCAGTAGCGCTTGGATAACAGTTCTGTAATTACCAAACCAATATGTTTTACGTTAGTTCACTTCCAAGAAAACCTCCAGGATGGCCAGCCCTGGTGGCGATGTTATAGCTTCCATAATAAAATGAAGTGCAGTCGGTTACCAACTGCTGTAACCAAGTGCGGCTTAGTACACCTAATGTACAGTCATTACCAGCTGTCCGCCCAAAACCGTTGGTGTAGGCAAATTGTATCACAAACCACGAACCCAGTCCGGTAAAAATTGTGGAAAGTGAAGTCCAAAACAGCAAAGTATTCCACAGTTCACAAAAGCTCACTGAAACAGTGTTGTTAAACGCAACCACGTGTTTTTCGTTCAGATGTGTATCTGAACTTCATCAGACAAAACGCTGACTTTTTGGTCAGTTAGGATTTAAATACTCTCTGTTAATCACGGTAATCTGATCTAATTGCTTACACTTCCGTTAATTATTTTTTAATTTTTTATTTTTTTAATTAATTATAACTCAGTATTAGACACTATTTGATTTAAATGATACCCAATAACCAACATAAAAATCCGATTATTTAAATTGAAACTGTTAATTTTATTAAATGTTTTAGTTAAAAATAAATATTTATTAATAAAAATTATAATAAAAAATCCTAAACTATTAATAAGTAAATACTAAAACAAACACTACGTCCTTTTAACATATTTTAATAATTAACTTATGGCTATGAATTATTATTATAGGTACTATATTTATACCTTTAAATAATTGGAAAAGTTTTTTCTTTTCTTTATTATTAAGTAATTATAAATGCTTTTGACTAACTTCGAATACTTTTAAATACTTCTAGATAATATAACTGACAATTCATAGATTACTATAGTGGACAAGTTTATACAAGAAGTTATGACACGTAAATAAATTAATACTAGCCCTTTAAAAACCTTGGTGTATATCATAATAAGTGTATTAAATAAATATGTATGCATATAAATTTTAAATTCATTAATTTTACAAAATAAATAATGTTCATAAAATTTATAAATAATAGCAGCATATGGTTATATAATTTATTTAAATTATTGTTAAGCAATAATAGTTATATATCCTAAATAAATATTAATGTATTAAAAAATCACAAAGTGAGTATATTGTATTTACATTATGTTTGTTAAAACATATTTAAAAATTGTTTAAAAATATATTTAAATGTATCTTCCTAAATTTTTGGTGAATATCCATGTATAATAATAGATAAAGTTCCATTTATCTCAATAAATTTTTAATTTTTAATACACATGCAATGGAACAAAATTCATTAAGCCCTGGTTCTCTATATGCTGCTAGACGTAATTGCCAGGCCAATTCATTTTTTTCCAATTCTAATTTCAAAAAATTGTCAGTTATGTGGTCACACTGATTTAACTTGTTCATAATTTGACTAATTACCATGAACCTAAAACTGTGACCTGCATTCAAATTGCAATGTCTAGCAAGGGCATTTTCATCTTTGTTCTTTCTAATTGCATATGTATGTTCATAAATTCTGTCTCTTAAACGTCTATCCGTTTTCCCAATATAAAAAGATGTACACTGTGTGCATTGGGCAAGGTAGACAATTGCTTTCGAGTTACAATCAAATGAACCATTGACAAAAAACTTGTCTTTCCTAATTACATACATTTCTGATTCATCAATATAGGAACAATACCTGCATGCCCCACACTTGTGGGTACCCCTATTGTTTTTCTTCACATTGTGTTTTTGTTCTAACAATTTTTTCATATTTGTGCCCCGTCTATATGTAACTATAGGACCAAAATTTAAAACCTTTGCAAGGTCTTTATCTAATGTTAACCAATACCAATATTTTCTCAATGCCCTACGTATATCCAAGGCCTCTGGGCAATATGTAAAGGTAAATGCAATAGTGTAATTCTGTACTCTATCTATTCTGTCTTCATTTACCTCTTGTTCAGATATTAAAGGCTCTACTAACAATAGTTGAGTACCCTCACTTATTACATCATTTGTTATGTATGTTGTGCTTCCAGCACTACCATGCAAAATGGCATTATATATTCCTGTTCTTCTTTTGCCAATTACTTCTTTAAATATTTCATCTAAAAATTCTAATGGATATCCTCTACTGTGAAACTTGTGGTACAGTGAATTACATTCTTTGTCAAAGTCCTCTTCTAGAGTGACCATCCTAGCCGCTCGAACAAGTTGGCCTTTGACTACTGATTTTTTCTGGTGCCTAGGATGAGCACTTGTGAAATGAAGAAAAGTGTTCGAATGGGTACTCTTTCTGTAAATTTTTGCTATGTAGCCTTCTGTACTTTTACTAAGTTCCACGCCCAAGAAATTGATAGTATTTACTTGGTAGTTTTTTGTAAACTTTAAGAATGAGGAAGTTGTATTAAAAAAGTCAACTAGTTGATCTGCTTGTTCTTGTTGACCTTTTAAAATAATAAAAATATCGTCTAAAAATCTTTTATATGTAAAAATTATGCTATTCCATTGACTATTAAAGATGTGGTTTGTCTCCCAGTAGGCCATGATTTATTTTGTAAAATTAATGAATTTAAAATTTATATACATACATATTTATTTAATACATTTATTATGATATACACCAAGGTTTTTAAAGGGCTAGTATTAATTTATTTATGTGTCATAACTTCTTGTATAAACTTGTCCACTATAGTAATCTATGAATTGTCAGTTATATTATCTAGAAGTATTTAAAAGTATTCAAAGTTAGTCAAAAGCATTTATAATTACTTAATAATAAAGAAAAGAAAAAACTTTTCCAATTATTTAAAGGTATAAATATAGTACCTATAATAATAATTCATAGCCATAAGTTAATTATTAAAACATGTTAAAAGGACGTAGTGTTTGTTTTAGTATTTACTTATTAATAGTTTAGGATTTTTTATTATAATTTTTATTAATAAATATTTATTTTTAACTAAAACATTTAATAAAATTAACATTTTCAATTTAAATAATCAGATTTTTATGTTGGTTATTGGGTATCATTTAAATCAAATAGTGTCTAATACTGAGTTATAATTAATTAAAAAATTAAAAAATTAAAAAATAATTAACGGAAGTGTAAGCAATTAGATCAGATTACCATGATTAACAGAGAGTATTTAAATCCTAACTGACCAAAAAGTCAGCGTTTTGTCTGATGAAGTTCAGATACACATCTGAACGAAAAACGCGTGGTTGCGTTTAACAACACTGTTTCAGTGAGCTTTTGTGAACTGTGGAATACTTTGCTGTTTCGGACTTCACTTTCCACAATTTTTACCGGACTGGGTTCGTGGTTTGTGATACAATTTGCCTACACCAACGGTTTTGGGCGGACAGCTGGTAATGACTGTACATTAGGTGTACTAAGCCGCACTTGGTTACAGCAGTTGGTAACCGACTGCACTTCACTTTATTACGGAAGCTATTACATCGCCACCAGGGCTGGCCATCCTGGAGGTTTTCTTGGAAGTGAACTAACGTAAAACATATTGGTTTGGTAATTACAGAACTGTTATCCAAGCGCTACTGGTCCACATTGGAGACTTTGAAAGACGGACATTTTTTTCCCACTTCTTTAACCACATCAGAACCCAGGTCTGTTTTTTTCTTTCATATTTTATGAACTTTGTATTGCCTGTGCCTACTAATAGGACATTATTTCTAAAGTACGGACAGTACGTGGATTACACCTTGCTTTGGGCTTGCATATTATTTGGAAACTTTGTGTACTCAATAAACTTTGTGTGTTTTATGCAAAGGTGATCCATTCTCATAAGTATAGCAGTCAATTTTTGTGCTTTTTTGCTAATAAAACATCCTTGAAATGCTAAAAATGCTATCAAAGAACCTCTCCTTGAATCATTTGTACATATTTATCACACAGCCACCCACAAAAGAACAGGCAAATGACCCATGTTTGCTAACAAAACATCTCTGAAGTGTTAAATGTGCTATCAAAGGACCTGTCCCTGAAACATCTGTACATATTTATCACGCAACATTCCATTTTCATTTATTGTCAGTCATGTGTACCTCTGAAATGGCTTGACAAACATGCCCATGCCATCATTACACTTCTAACTAATGCATACAGATAAAAGTGTAAAAGCCTTTGCTTCACCTTATTCTTAAATAAATTCCAGCATATGCAATATGTAGGTGACAAAATGGGAGCATACCTGCTGAAGTTCAATACTTCTCTGTACAGAAATATCCTGAAGAAAAAGTGGTTTTAGAGTCTTCCAAACATACATAACTCTCTTCACCATAAGTTTGGCTAGCTACAAGTTTGCCTTTTTATAATGGTGCAGATTATTATTGGATTGCATCTGTCTTTGTCTGTGTTTCATAGATGCTAATTACAACATAAGCAGCAGAACTGCATGCTAATCAACCAATCCAACATGATGGAGCTATTCAACAAGCTATAATGCATCCATGTAGACTCCATGCTGGTTTTTCCTGGAGATGTCAAAACTTTTGGAGTATAGACATAGAAAGTCTACACAGGCAGAATGTTAGCAGCTGCTACTGCTTTTAATCCATTTGTATGTGCTAGATCCTGAAGCCAATGCTACTGCTACTGCCAATAGTCCTAGGCAGAGAAAGAGAAGAGTTTTCAGGTGATGTTTAACTTATCATAACCTACATGACATGGAAATTGTAGAGAGCTACAAGGTGGACAGGGGTACACTACAGGAACTCTGCAACTTCTGTTGCCCTCAACTCAGAGCCAGAGCCAACCGAGGGGAACCCATCCCAGAGGAAACCTAGGTATGTGTAGCCCTTAGACTCTTAGCTACAGGTACCTTTCAGAGACCAACAGGGGACATGCTGGTGGTGTCACAGGCATCAGCATCCAGGATCCTCCACCAGTTCCTAGATGCTATGGTCCAACATGCCAGTGAGCACACATAATTTCCCTGTAGCTCTGAGGAGAGGGACAGATATATGCAATAGTTCTAGCAGGTAGTACACTACCCTGAAGTACTGGGTGCCATAGATTCCATTCATGTAGAAATTAAGGCACCACATGGGGAACAGGGTAGGCTCTAAATTAACAGAAAGGGTTACCACTCTATCAACTGCCAAGTTGTGTGTAATGCCAAGGGAATCATCCTGAACATGTGTGCTGGCAACCCTGGCAGTTACCACAACTCACATATCTGACACACCTCCCAACTGTACAAGATGTTTGTCAGGGGGGATATCCCACAGGGTCATTTACTGGGAGATGCAGGCTATGCACTGGAACCGTGGCTAATGACACCCATCAGAAATGCACACACACACCTGCAGAGGAATGTCATAATCAAGTACACCATTCCAGTGCCTAGATACATCTTGGGGAACCCTGCAGTACAACCCACGGACATGTACAGACATTTTCACAGTATGTGCCATGCTATACAACATAACCCTAAAGAAACAGCTGCAGCAGGATCAGCCAGGAGAAGGGTCACACATCCCACCATCAAAGTCAAGGCCACCACAGTCACAGGCAGATGAGGAGTCAGAGGGGGAACCACCAGCTCCTGTAGGTGTAGGCAGACATAGGTGTGCTCAGTATGGCCTTGCATTGGCTAAGAGACAATGCATAGCACACTCACTCACCACCTTCGGGCCTAAAACCTTCCTCCTACTGACATACATATATTAACATTGATGTCATGCAACTCATACAACCTTTACCTCCCCATATACTGACTATGTACTGCTTGCATCAGACACAGTCAACCATGAAGAGAATTTAAGTACCTTTTATCTGCACTTTTTTCAAATAATACAGTATTTAAATTGATTTAATTGTGCTGCATGAATATTAACTGAAGTGGAAGTTTTGACTCTGTTCTTCAGTTAGTGCTCACTTGAATTTTATTGTCTGTTAGTAATTGCAGGTGTGGGGGGTAGCCACATTCTTTGATTTCCTGTCATTGCCTATTTAAGTGGTACAGTTTGAAATATTTTCTGCTTAAAAACCTCAGCTTTGGCCGGCTAAGATCTAGCTGTATTCAACCAGACGTATAAGAGAATTTAAGTACCTTTTATCTGCACTTTTTTCAAATAATACAGTATTTAAATTGATTTAATTGTGTTGCATGAATATTAACTGAAGTGGAAGTTTTGACTCTGTTCTTCAGTTAGTTCCCCAGCCACCCTGTTTCTGTTTTGGTGTTAATCTTAGTGGCTTTGAAACTGCCCGCCCCTCTTGTAAATTTGTGTTTGGATACTCCTTCTGGGCCCATCTCATTTGCTCACTCAACTGAGTGCAGTGAGATCATATTCTGATTTCAGGCACTCCTACTGTGTACAAAGAGAGCATCTGGGAAAGAGAACAAAAAAAATTTAAGCTTGTTTCCTGCCTTTCCTGTTAAGTGGTCTAGACTGTTTGTAGGTTTCTGAGCCCCCAAGCCCTTCTGTGTTGGAGGGAAGCCTTCTAGCTTAGTTTTGTTTCTTATAACTAGCCAATTTTCTAGTTTCAGCACTCAAATCTGTTTCTTTGAACTCAGCACTTGTTCAGAACTCATTGTAAGCACTACATAAGCTGCAAATTACTACAGCACTCAACTTTCCTCACTTGTCTAGAGGAAAGCAGTTTTTAGTACTTAATAAATAAGCACCTATCCAGGCATGTCAAAGGGTCAGCTCCCAGTGATTTCTCCTGTCTACCTAATGAATCTGGGCATCTTGGGGCAATGCAGCAATTGCCTCATGTACACAGACAACCATCTCCTCCTACCACCCAACACTACAACCTGTGAGAGATGCACTTATATAGCCAAACTGGAAGCAAAGCTCTCTTTACCCAAGACTGGACCAGACAGTCAAGAGGAGAAGGCAAACACTTGCACCACACCACACTCATCACATAGTCCCTCAAAACCTACACCACCAAAACACACACATAGAAACACAAAACACACACCTACATTTGCGGAGGCTCTCAATAAAAACCTGCCCAAGCATCAGGGACATCCAAAGCATAAACGCAAGCAAACTCCACCCCCCAACACAACCCAAATGACACATAGCCCACAAACTCAGTGTGCCACTCAACCACAGCCCATAAGGCATAACAACGTACCCAACACTCTAGTCATAGGTGACTCTATACTCAGGCACACTGATGTTCCACTCACTAGACTAAACAAAGAGAAAGTTACTGTCAGCTGCCTGTCAGGTGCCAGGATCCGCCACATAATGCATGCACTCAGGTCACTCCACAATGTTGTTGGCAAATGCATATCATATTCCCAGTTAATATCCTCATACATTTTAAGGCCAATTATATAGAGTGGCTTATACACTGCATGTGTCAGAGTACTGGTCAGATAACTGATGCATGACCAAGAAACACAGAAAGGTAAGACAGAGCTGTATAATTGCAAGCAATAATCATAACAGGTCATGTGATCACTAAGTGCACAATGTCCAAATATAATAAATGTAATAAATGTACAAATAACAGTTTATGGTTTGATAGTGTACATTATGTTGAAGTTGGTTGTGTGAAAGTATGATTTCAGTTCTTTGCTGCAAAGCTGTTTGTGTGACAAAGAGGCATAAGGCACCCATCCTATTTAATGAAGGTGCATTGGAATGAGAGATGAAATTCAGACCTATGTTGAAATATCTCAACTGCTCTAACATTTTCTACTGTGTATGTCATAGATTGCTTTTCCTCATTTCAAGTATTTCTCCATTTTTTGACTGTATAAGTAGACCATCCAGAAACTAGACAGCTAAAAATAGAAACAGGATACATTCAATCAATGCTATTGCCTGTTGCAGCAGTTAAAAATGTAGGCCTGGAGTACAGATGGTCCTGGGTTGCAGTACAGCATGTGTAACCTTTATTATACTATTGTGACACTGCAGTTTATAGCAATGGACTGAAACATGAACAGCTATTTCAACTCTCTTGTGGCAACAGGTGTTAGTGTAGGACTGTCATGCACATGGTCCTGGTTTCAAATACAGCATATTATGTACACTTTTACTGTTGTTCCACTTCCCATTATAGTCACTCTTACTTATAACACTTGACATAGTGTACATGATATTAATTATATGTATGAGGGCTGACACACTAATACCATGTCAGTTATTTCTTTATTTTATTATCTATGTATTTATTCTCAAATGTATGACTGTGGGTATATTGTGTACTATATTCCTGTAAGTTTATTTCTGCTCTCTGGTCTGCCATGACCTTCACATTTGTCAAATAGACATACACAACTGCCTGAATATCAAATAACCTTGAAATTGCATTGCTTGCCACTGTTGCACACTGCTTACCATCCCGCACCATGTTTGTGTGATGGTAAGTGGTGCACAGCAATTTTCAAACAGTGTGCACACTCCCAGTAAACACAATAACTGGAACTGGCAGGAAACCATCATTTTCCATTGTTCTTGATCCATGACAGACATGGCATGCATTCGTGGAGAGGGTGTGAGATTTAGGATTCAGAGATGGGGTGTCCAGGAGTACAAGATTTCTGTTGGACTCCTAGTCAAACACCACATTGCCAGGTTGCTGTAGGGGGACTATTCTGGTTCCCAGTATAAGTCAGAGGTTTGGGATAGTTTGGCCCGGGCTGTGACCAGTGCCACCAGTATCCCCCGCACTGATGAACAATGTAGGCAGCACTACAGTGACTTCTGGAGAAGGAAGAGGTACCCTTGATGCTTAGATTGAGGACTTTAGGATGGAGGACATCCCACAAATGTGTAAGCATCAACTACAGAGAGTACTTTTAAGGCTTAAAAGCTGAATATAGGCAAGACTGGTATTCATAATGGTATTCTGTTCTGTTCTGTTTTTTTAACAGCTGCCATGGAGAGGGAGTACAATGTTAAGACCCATGGAGCAAGACTGGCGAGGATGACGGAGGCATGTGGTATGTAAGCAGCAGAAGAGTAGTGTTATTGTAGCATTAAAAGTTAGCGACAGGTTGTTTTGTAATTTATAGAGTTGTATCAAATGGAGCATGCATATCTCAACTGTAAAAACAAGTACGCATGTGTTAGTCTGTAGCACAAACCAAGAGTATAATATTAAACTTTAGTCAGAGGTGGTAGGTTCAAATACCACACTTCCCAAGTATACAATACTGTTAATTCTTCAATTATGTGTAATTTAAAGGTAAACGCTCTGTAACAGTGACACACATGACCTGCTGTAAGCTGTAATCTGTATAACTGGAACACACATATGTGTAATATATGCACATATATAGGAATACGTGCTGCAATCTGTAGTATAGTGTGCATCTGTTAGGAGTTGCTAGTCTTAAAAGTAATAATTATCTGTTAGGGGGTGGTAGTCTTAAGAGTAAAGGTTAAGATAATGGAGTCAAATAATTGCATTAATGCATTGTATGTTACATATGAAGGTACTAATATCATCTCTTTTTGTTCCTCTTACCCCCAACCCTTATCTCTCTTTTTTGTTGTTTGTTTGTTTTATATTATTATGTGTCATCAAAATGTGTCCATGTCATCCATGTGTACCACATCATGAAATGCTCCACAGCACAGCTGGGTAGCTCTGCCCCACAGGATCTGCCTGCCCCACTCCACTGGCCCTGGCACCATTGTACAGCACATCTGGGAGCCAACCTGGCAGTACCACCTCTGCTGCCCCTGCACTACCTCTGCTGCCCCTACACTACCTGCTCCCTCAGGTACTCATGCCCTGAAGGATATTCCAGTGGTTTCCTCTGGGAGCAGTGGCAGAGGTGGTGAGCTTAACATGCTGAAATGCCAGGGATGGTGTGTAAGGTTGTGTGTTGCACTGTTTGTACAAACTTATATGCTGGATGGAGAGGCTGCTCTCCCTCATTTTATGTAGGATGAGGAGGAGGAGAAGGAGACATCAAGCAGTCCAGCCAATGGTGCAGTGAGGTGACAGTGATGACAGTCAAGTGGGTGAGAGCTGAATTCTCACTGTTGCCAAGCTTGACGACCATGGGTCCTGGATGTCCCCACTCTCACCCCATCCATGGTGTCCACCGACCTCTTGTGTCCATCACCATCCCTGTGTCTTGTCTTGTTTGTCTTGTCTGTCTCCAGTTGCTTCCTCACCTACCCAACTTATCAGACCCAGACATATCTATGTCCCTTCCCCAACATTCCTCTCTCTCTCAAAAAAAAAAAAAAAATAGGTACTTGTCCCACAAAAAAAAAAAAAAAAATCGTCCCATACATAGTCTCCATTTCACACACATATTTTTTTGATACACTTGATTCAGTCCAATTGGGTGTACAACATGATTGTGTTGTGGTCACCCCTCTTCTCTGGAGGTGACATTCCAAATTCAGCTAATATTCTGCATATATATTACCAGTGTTTACTGTTGAAGAAATGGATAGCTATGATTCTTTCCTACCTCCCTCTTGCACATTCCTGTATTGCTTACCATTTGTTATTCCCCCTGCTTGGTCCCCATTTCACCACTGCCCTGTCTTCCCCATTGCTATTCTTTAATGCATTATTGCACGATGGTGCGCATCATGCACCAAAGCACATCAACAGTAACACGAAAGTACTTAAAAGTGTTCGGTTCAGTTGTATTCAAACCCAGTATCATCTGGCCCCGAAAAGGAATGTATTACTGCATTAACACGTACCACCACAGAGTCAGTTAGGTAGCAAGTTTATTCCAGAGACACACTACTAACTCTCAGGCTTTAGCATTCCTATTTCACCACTGTCCTATCTTCCCCATTTCTTTTCTTTAATGCATTATTGCACAATGCTGCGCATCGCACACAATGAGCAGCAACGATAATACAAAAGTACTTAAAAGTGTTCAGTTCAGTTGTATTTGCACCCAGTACCATCTGGCCCCAAAAAGGAAGATATCACTGCATTAACACCTGCTGCCACAGAGTCAGTTAAGTACCAGGCATATTCCACAGACTCAATACTGTCATACTTTAGAAATGCTGCCACTTGCATAGATACATGACATTGCCTTATGTACTAGCCATTCTTAAGGTCTCCCTTTTGCCTATCATACAATGCCAATCAAACAAGATAAGCGCAGCCAAACCTTTCATTCATTCCTCCATTGCCTATGATTGAGCTAAGCACTGTATTGTGTCAACAATGGCCAAAAAAATAATAAAATAATAATAAAAAACTGACAAAGAAAACACAATTTGCACACAAATGCAGTGGAGGTTGGGTGTTAATGAAACAGAACCTGTGAATTCTGTGCTGCTTACTTGCATTGCCAGCCTTGACAGACATACATGCAACACTTTGTAAGTCTAACATGGCACACTCACCTGATGTAAGCATTCACAGTTGCCATCCATAGACTGAGGGAGTGCCTGCACAATGTTTACATCTGCAACACGGAGTCAAGGATTTGGGATTCAGGCATTCTAATGATTTCATACATCATTTGCATCTTCACCATGCTGACAGCCCTGAATCTACACCAGAATGCAACCGTGTAGCTAGGGAAACTAAATGTGAGCCGAACTGTTTATGTGCTGAACACAGAAGAAAGGATATTACGTTGGGATATATCTGCACAGAATAGTACTGATTTTCAGATAAAATGCCTGCACTTCATCAGCTAAGTATTGTATATGTCAGCATGTAACTATGGATAGCCTATTTAATGTTTTTTATATTTATTTTGATTAGCACACACTTTTACACTTTTATCTGTCTGTATTACTTACAAGTGTACTGTTCATTTGGGGGTGGGGGAGCAAAGCTGTATTTGGGTTATTGCACAAAAAAGGATTTATGTTACTATTGTAACTCTACTTTTGTTGTATCTGGCCTGCTGTCACATTTTAGGGTCAGTTCTGTACAAATCTCACACATTTTACTTTGTATTATGTCTGTGTAGACTCCTTTCCATGGCTGTATTTCAAAAGTTTTGGAATTCACAGGGAACACCAGCACAGAGTCTATACGGTTGCTTTTTAGCTTGTTGAATATCTCCAACTTGTTGCCTTGGTTGATTAGCATGCAATTCAGCTGCTTATGCAGTAATCAGCACGCCATGAGATTTACCTTGTTTGTGTGGGGGTGCGCATTGCTACACAGCTTACTGAATTTAAAAGTTTCAGTGCCTGTTTGCACATTGCGCCATGACATGCACATGGTAGAAAACCACCATGTAGACTTTATAGAATCCCACAGCTACTTTTAATAGGACAAATGTACTTTACCAGTATCCGCTAAACAGTTCTCCCTTGAATTCATCTTTTAACCTGTGAATGAACTTTATATTTACTCTGGAAAGAAGGTGCCAGAGATCTGAGCCAGAGCTATATTAGATAGCCATCTGATTATCCTCATTTCCAGATCAGCACGGAGAAGTAACTCATTAGGATAAGCATATGATGCGGACTAAATGAACAATAAGAAACACATCTACGGCTTAACTGCTACCACTCACTCTATGTGTGTGTGTGTGCGCGTGTGTGTGTGTGTGTGTGTGTGTGTGTGTGTGTGTGTGTGTGTGTGTGTATATATATATATATATATATGTATATATATATATATATATATATATATATATATATATATATATAGATAGATAGATAATTATCATTTTTTTTTCATGATTATCACAAATTTTAGTGCCCATTTTATAGCATCCTTATTATTTAGATCCTACAAATAAAGCACATCAAAATCAGAAGTATAAATGCTATAGCCAAGAACATTTCAAAATATGTTCTTCCCTAACCTGAAAATAGATCAGTTAGTCATGCCATTGACAAGTTGTCAGTTCCTTTGACAAATGAAAAATCTACAGCTTGCTAAGATGTACCTAAATTATTTTTAATTTTACCTGGAATGAAAGATCAGCATTTGTATCTTACACATCCTCTGTTTTCTGACTGAGAATAAATACATCTTTCATGTACTACTGCCAACTTTAAAACATATGTCTGTTTAACTTCATGTCAAAAAAGTTAGGATTTAACCTCAGTGAAGCATCCTGCATGTAACAACCATTTGCATTCATCATATATAAACACACTTCTCTCTTCTCTACTGTTCAAATTACACTTCTGCAAACCCATCTACAATTTAAATTTCCCTCAGTTTGGCCTGACAAGCATTAAAACCATGTCTTCTGTAACTGTTGTTTCCCTAAGTACAATCTGTAATAACTTGCAACGAACAGTAGCTTTTCATTTTCCATATCTTATGCTCATTGATCATTAAATAGTTTACACATTTCAAGCCTGATTTGTTATATAATCTAAACGTCATTAAGAAACCATCACTACGTGTTTTCTCATGTATTTATATGACTCAGTCTATCAAACGTTACAATAAACATCACTATTCAAGCAGATGCTCAAATACTGTCAGTTGATTTTTGAGGAAAAAAATACTGTCAGCTGATATGCTGTACTTTAAGACACAGTGGCACAGCAGATAGTGTTGTTGCCTCACAGCAAGAAGTTCTCGGGTTTGATTCTCGGCTGGGGTGCCTTCTCTGTGGAGTCTACATATCCTCCTTGTCTTCGCATGGGTTTTCTCTGGGTGTTCCAGTTTCCTCCCAAATTCCAAAGACATGCAGTAGGCAGACTGGACACTCTAAAATGGCCATATGTGTGAGTCTGTGAGCGTGTAGTGCGGAAGAACTACTGTGGCAAGGCTAGCCACCCGGCTGTGTAAACCTTGGCTCTAGATGATTGTCACTGTTGAAGTGGCACCCTGACAGGTAGGGGAATTATTAGAGCTTGGCCAATGAGTAAAATTTTAGGCAACAGTATCATTTTGATTAAAGTTAGTCTGTCTTCAAAAGTGAAGAAGAGTCTATTCCAACTGTCTATTAGACTAGCAATTGAGTTTATAAGTTGTTGGTAATTAGATGCGAGTGATTGTTTATAATTAGATTCAATAATGATACCTAGATATTTAATATGCGTGCCCTCCCAGTTTGTCTCTTTTTTATCTAAGTTTCATAGTAACATTTTTATTCACTAGAAATGCCTGAGTTTTGTTGTGACTGAAATTTAGACCAGAGATGTTTGCAAAGAAGTCTAGATTATGTAATACGTGTTCTACTGAATTTTCAGTATCATTAGAAGTAATTAGTAGGTCGTTAGCAAACAGTTGGATCTTGGGGGATAATCTGTCTGACACTTTATATCCTTTAACACTGTCATTATTTCTAACATAATTTGCAAGAGGCTCAATAGCCAGGGCAAAGAGTAATGGGGAGAGGGGGCATCCCTGTTTAGTACTTGTTAATACTTCAAAAGGGCTAGATAGATAAGATCCAATCTTTACATAGGCTATGAACGTTTCATATAGTTTTTAAATTAATCCTATAAAGTTTGGAGAGAAATTGTATTTTTGCAGAGTTTTAAACAGATATGACCAACTTAGGGGTTGAAAGCTTTATCTGTAGCAAGGCTTAAAATAGAAAGCTCATTTTTTTATTTGTTTGCTAAGTCTATTAAGGACAGTAATCTAATTACACTGTCTTGTACCTTTCTGTTTTTGATAAACCCGGTTTGGTCTTCTAATCTCAAGTCACAATATGTGATGTATAAATAAAACAACAGTGGCGACCTAGAAAGCTACAAGTACTATTCACAGAAATTAAGACTATGCATAAAGATCCATGGCAAAAATCCTTAAAATGAGGTGCTAGGGTCTTGTTATTACTTATGAGATATAAAAGGATTACATTAGCACATCTTAAACTGCACTCAGAAAACTGCATGATTTTGCAGAAACAAGAAATAGTACAAAAATAAATCCAGGGTTGCAGGGGTGATTAAGGCAGTAAGTTAATTACACGCTTCTTGTAGTCCAGCACATAAGAAGACAGTATTCCTGGGATGAGACAGACAAAGTGCTTTACTTTGTTAATAAATACAAAATAAAAGGAATATTGGTAAAATGGAGACATCATAAAATGACTCCATATTCAGAGATGACAGTAGATATGAAAATGACTGCCTTGGTTTCCCAGTTTGCTTCTTTAATATAAAACAGCAATCATAGATCATGCATAGCTGTAATCATGAATAAAATATTTTTATTCACTGTAGCTGTTCTTTACATTGTCCTTAGCGACCTTCTGCACAACGTCCAACTGCATTTATGTCAACTTAGTACAGTACGGACGTAAATGCTGTCAGATGTTATGCGGAAGGACATTAAGCAGCACATACCTGTATTTTGGGCTAACGCTCAAGAAATCCAGGAAAGAATGACATTTTTCTGATAAAAGGTAACCTTGTTTTTGCTCTAAATAGCTAATCTGCCTATTTTCTTCTTTATTTGCAACCATGGCATTGCAAAGTATTACTACTTTGTTTTAGGATATTCCCAGAATCAAAACATGTACCAAAGCCTTAAATTTTCTGAATTAGACAATGACGAATCTAGTCTAATTCATTACTAAAAGCGAGGAAAGGTTTCTAGAAGTCTGGATGCATCTAATTTTCATGTACAGCATACAAATGAAATCAAAAGCATGACAAAAACAGGAACAAGACAAAGCAAATATTAGAGACCTACTAAAACTGATAAAATCTTTACTGAGAGGCATGCTTAAAAGTTTTTTTTTAATTTAAAAGATATTATATATATATATATATATATATATATATATATATATATACGTGTGTGTGTGTGTGTGTGTGTGTGTGTATAGATAATTAGAGAGAGAGGGGGAGAATTTTTATTTTATTTTGTTTACCAGGAAAGTCTGTCTGGGTACATTGGCCATTTTCAGCGGAGGCCTGAGGCGAAAAGCTCCAAGAAATAGTAGCTGTATAATATTGACAACATTTAAACAAGCCCTAAACAAAGACGTACAAGAAATAATGGAATTCACTAAAATAGAATAAACAGAAAATATCACACAAAAATACAGCATGTAGTAAGTTCTAACATGTGACACTAGTATATAGTACAGAACATCGTTGAACCAAGAAATTATAAGTGTAACAACATCACTATGCCCATAAAATGTATAACAAATTTGAGAGCTAAAGTAATGGGATAAGCAACTATATTAATGCTTGTGTGTAAGCTAAGAGAACAATAATGCATACAGAACAGAAGTAATTTTAATTCAAGATTTCATCAATGCTGTCTCTTCAGTAAATTGTAAACCAACACAGAATCATGTAGGGCCATGTTAATGTAGGTACACTTAATCACCAAATAGGAGTGAGGCTTAATTCACAACACTGACAATCCTGTGTCACAGTATGATTTCAAATTCAAGTAATCTTGCCCTTTTCATTGGTGAAAGGATTGAGTTCTGTAACCTAATTACAGAATTATGGGTAGGGACACTGAAACTGGGGAACTGAATGAGTGAGATAATCCATGCCAGTAAATCTTTTGAACTGTACTAGTTAGCATAAAAGATCTTAGCCTTTCTTTTTGATTATTAGCAAACAGCAGGAATCCGGTGTGTACAAAAGCAAGGATTTGTGGCCAGCTTCACAGATGTAGAGAAATAAAGCCCTGATTATAATCTTGATGACTTGGGTTTGATTAGTAGCTTACAGTTACGAGTTGATGTGGGAAGAATGAGCATGTTTATCCTGGGGGGACATGGCAAGTTCCCTTAGCTTAACTCAATAACTGAGAGCATCCGTACCCCAATCACTGAAGCTGGCATTCACAGATGACACTGCCTTGGCAAGACAGAGTTAGCTTTACTCACAAAACCACAAACTGGTCCACTCACTAACCTTCAAACCCTTGTCATCATGGAGGTGAGTTGATCAATCACTTGCCCCAGATAGTGGACAAATGTACAGTAGGGCTCTTTCCATGCCTGCAAAATGAATGGGCCTGGCTCTCCCAGAAAGGAAGAACAAATGGGACAATCAAGAAGAAGATGGGGGGGGGACCACTAGGCAGGTCATGCAGATGGATTGGAAAGCAAAGATTTACAAACTTGATATTGAGTGTTTAAGTAATAATTACACTGAAATCATCAGAAAGAAGCTGGAGTAGAACAGAATCAAAACTTCTTGAGATTATCAGACAAAGAAAGTGCAGTTTAGTTTATTAGTCTGCTACTGCATTCCTTCCAAAACAAATTATTTCAGTCTTTGTCAGACTTGCATATTTTACTTGAAAATACTATGATGCAATATTTCAGGAGTTCTGCCATTATAAGGTAACAAGAGTTTGTTTTAAACAAGTGCAAGACAGTATTATTTGTCTTAAAGGACCAAGATGTATGTAATAAAAACATACCTGAACAAGACACAATATACATATTTTTGATTATCATCCTACCCACACCATCAAGAAAACGTGTTTATTCTACCAGTGTCAAATAATTTTTATGAAAAATCTACATGTATTATCAATTAATGACATATCTAAATAATCAGAAACAATTTTGGACCTTAGTTAAACAAGTCACAAGATGCACGCTGCTGTACAACAACCAATCAAGAGGCAACACAATCTACTCATCTTCAGGAAATCTCCCTGCTACAAATTTTCCCAAGAAATATTCACAACTCCCCTAAACCCCTAGCATGCCACACTTACTATCAACCACCATACCTACACTACCAATCTTCAAATTTCTACATTACTTCAAGATAATTACTTCAAAATAAACTGAAAACTTCAGGAACCACACAAAGGAAACCAACGGCCTGTAAACTCCCAAAGTAAATCCAATAGCAAACTCAGCTGGAGTACACCCAAAGTAAGCAGCTGTACAAGCAGATAAATCCAATAAGCGAAAAACTGAAAGCTGAAAACTGGAAAACTGGAAAAACTCTGGCAAAACTGCTTTATTTAAGCCTTAAAAATATAACTTTTCATCAGTCCACAGACTGACTTCTTCAGAAACAATGTAAAGCTATATTTTTAAGGCTTAAATAAAGCAGTTTTGCCTGAGTTTTTCCAGTTTTCCAGGTTTTCAGCTTTCAGTTTTTCGCTTATTGGATTTATCTGCTTGTACAGCTGCTTACTTTGGGTGTACTCCAGCTGAGTTTGCTGTTGGATTTACTTTGGGAGTTTACAGGCCGTTGGTTTCCTTTGTGTGGTTCCTGAAGTTTGTTCCGTGTTTTTACTTAAACTGAAAACTTGCTCATCTCATAAGTAAAGGGCATTGCCTCCAGGAAAAAAAGTGGTTATAACCACCTTGTACTCTTCCCTTATCAGGCCAATAATAAAGTACAATGTTCCATTTGTTATGTTCCTTTCCAAGCACCTGCAGCAACTGGAGAGGCAACAAATGTTCCTTACAAAGAAAATTCAGGGAACAGACTGAAATCACTGTCTCTTTAATACTGCGTCATTACAGACTGCTCAGAGGTGACCTGTGCCTTGCATTTAGAGCAAACTCTGACCCAGCTTTAATAGAAATGCTGCACATTCGCAAGTCAAATGACACACTGGGCACTCTCTCAAAGGACCTTAACCTGGTCTGTGACATCAACAAAACTTGCTGATGAGACAGATTTGTTTCACAGAGGTTGCCCCACCTTTGGAACAAGCTTCCTACTCATGTTAAACAAAGCCCCTTATTGGTACTATTTAAACATAATTTGGAAGACTGGATGGGTAACCAGAAATTCACCTTGGGGGTTCCACCTGCATCCCTCTTGGACAGGGGCAGCAGGTTCTGATTTTAGTGTCTGCTTGAACTAGACACCCTTGGGAACACAGGTTGAACTTGGCTAGGCTTGTAAGGGCCCTACAGCCATTAGCTTAGTAACCTAATGTGATCCTATAAAAAATTGAACAAATCTGCTATGACTCACCAGCAGGTGCAGATGAACTACAACCCTAGTTTATCTCCCTCTGTAAAAAACAACTCCTACAATCATTCAAGGTCCCAGGAATTTCAGACCTGTCTCCATATTTTCAAGCCAAAGCAAAATCTTTGAAAAACAGGTCTTCTCTCAGCTCTGTGAATACCTGCAGAAATATACAATACTTATTCAAACATGGCTTCTGGTCAAGCAAAAGCAGCGCAACTGCAGCTCGTAGATTATATCCTCTAAAACAAGGACAAAAGCAACTGCAAAAGTGATATTTTCATTGATATGACCAAGTTCTCTGGACTAATACACCACACCCTTCTTCATAACTCACTTATCCAAGCTGCTGTTAGCAGTCAAGCTGTACCCTGGTTTAATTCCTTTCTAACAAACAAGGAATGTATGGTACAAATAGCAGCTTCATTATCACAGAATGTCCATCCCACATGAAAGGCATTCTCCAAAGGTATGTCCTTTCACCAGTACTTTCATTTTTTTTTACATGTATTGGTCCATTGGTAACTGGGAAAGAGCAAATGAGCAAATGGCCCATTTTCAGCAGTGTCCTGGGGAGAAAAGCTCCACAACAGATTCAAAAATATTTAAATAGTTCAGTAATTATAAAGGGAAGAAAAGCCCCACAACAGATAAAATGCTTTTCTTTATTCATAAATGCTTGCTAGCAGATTTGTCACACACATCCCTAATTTTATACTTAAAAATTATGGTGATCTACAAGTCAAATCCTTTACACAAAATAATTAAAAAAAACTATAACAGATACAATATTCAAACAGCTAACTAACTGATAAACAATTCATCCTGAACACCAACAAGCAAGACTATGATGTTTGGGACTGAAGAAAACCTTTTCTATGTTTCCCTCCTGGGCACCTCTCCATAACAACCAAACTCCACTACAGATAATCCAACACTTTAGATACCTAAGACTCTGGCTAGATAATCACCTGAACATTTTGGTTTGATGATTTCTGTAGGATGTTAAGTCAACACACTCCTCCTCTGGCTTAAGAAAATCTCAAACTTTATATAATCAGAAAGGAAAATGGCCATTGTAAAAGTGTACTCTTGAATCATCTGGAGCAATGGTTAACATTAATCGCCTTTGCATCTGAAAAAGTCTCGCCAGTCCTTACAAACTTCAGCCAACACACAACACCTGTACAGTGTGTGTGTGTGTGTGTGTGTGTGTGTGTGTGTGTGTGTGTGTGTGTGTGTGTGTGTGTGTGTGTGTGTGTGTGCATGCGTGCATACATATATATATATACATAAATATATATATATATATATATATATATATATATATATATATATATATATATATATATATATATATATATATATATACATATATATATATATATATATATATATATATAGAGAGAGAGATATATATATAGATATATATATATATATATATATATATATATACATATGGAACTGCGGTGGTGGTGCTGCGGTAGCGTTGTTGCCTCACAGTAAGATGTTGTCCTGTTCAATTCTCAGCTAAAGCATCTTCTGAGTGGAGACATGCATGAATGGGCATACCTTCATTGAAGGTTGTGCGTCAGAGCTGGCAACTCGGCACGTAAAAATCTACTGCCAATCATTAGCGGACCGGAGTTCCGCTGTGGCGACCCCTAACCAGGAAAAGCCGAAAGACACAACATATATATGGATCTACTTCACAAAGTCGAAATTTCAAAATGCCGACAATCATATGGCCGACACCATATGACCGACATTTGAAATATCGACAAGGGAAGTAGACCATGAAAAAGGAAAATAAAATTTCCTTTAAACTGCTAGCAGCCCCCATAACTTTAACATACCAACTCCGAGATCACACTACAGTGCAGGAATGGAAATGTTTCCATTCCACACTATACTTAGATGCCGGTTTCACATTGTCAGCATTTCAAATGTCGATCATATGGTGTCGGCTATATGATTGTCGGCATTATGAAATGTCGGCAATGTGAAGGGCTCCTATATATATATATATAGGTCTACTTTGTTTCGTTGAATCTCATTTCACTGAATTACATTTCACCCCGACCACTTTGCTGAAAACACAAATTACTGAAAACTCATTTCACTGAATCTCATTTCACTGAACTGTAGTTAGTATATATAGCACTGTGTAGAGTACTGTAAGGCAAGCAAAAGGTATATGTCCTTTTCCCCACAGTAGTGCGATCCTGGTGTCAGTATATATAGTTAGGGGGGATGTGGGGGACACAGCCACCAACATTGGGGGGGTCTGGGGGCGTAGCCCTCCACTTAGTTTGAGTACATATAATCTTCTGTAGAGAGTTAAGTCACTGGTGTTGTAACTATGCATGTCTATTGTTTAAAATGTATTGTTTTGAAGTTTTTGGTAAAATACAATATAAAACAAACAAGGTGGGGTTATGCCCCCCCAACCCCCACCCCCCCAATTATATATACTAACTCCGGGATCGCACTACAGTGGAGAAAAGGGCATATACCTTTTACTTGCCTTACAGTACTCTACACAATGCCATATATACTAACTGCAGTTCAGTGAAATGAGATTCAGTGAAATGAGTGTTCAGTAATTTGTGTTTTCTGGGGGGTCGGGGTGAAATGAAATTCAGTGAAATGAGATTCAATAAAACAAAGCAGACCCATATATATATATATATATATATATATATATACACACACACACACACACACGTATGTATATATAAAGATAAATGTGAGTGACATATGTTTTTTAATATATATATGTGTGTGTGTGTGTGTGTGTGTGTGTGTGTGTGTGTGTGTGTGTGTGTGTGTGTGTGTGTGCATGTATTAATACATCTTATCACATGATAAAACAAAAGGCAATGATACAGTCTCTTCCTTACACAGCTAATACACCAAAGTAGCATTCTGAACAAAAAGAAGGAAGTGACAGAATACCTTTTTTCAAAAGTCCCACAGTCTCCACAAACAGGCAACAGTTACTTCCAAAACAGTCAAATAATTCCTTTCCACATTAGCAAGAAGTCCATAGCATGGAGGCACTCTCCTGTAGGATCCCATTCAGAAGGCTGACTCAACAGAAAGCCGAACTTCATATGGTCAAGACCAAATGATCGACTTTCCAATATGTCATGGCTTTTGAACGGAGATTGTTGTACAGTGGGGATCGGGGAATTTACCCTTTTTCCCACTGTACTGTGATCTCAGAGTTTGTATAAATAATATGCAGGGTGTACGGCCCCCTGCAAAAACATATATTTTTGTTGTTTTCCATTATCTTATATTTCAGAAAGTTGACCATATGGTCTAGACCATATGAAGTTTGACATTCCATTGAGTTAACCTTCTGAATGGGTTCCCTTCTGTAGAGTATCTCTCTTCTATTTGATGTAATGATTTGGGTCTCTATACATTAATCTTTGAAAGATCACTGAGGTACCGTGTAACCTGACAGAAAGGACAGTATACTGAAATAGGCCCTCTAGTGCTGAGAAAGCTGTCTTTTCTTTGCCTTCCACTATTAGAGAGATTTGCCATTATGCTTTTGTTATACCTAATATGGTCTTGCCTTAACCAGCCTTTCTATTAGGTCAACAACCCTAGGTACTGGTTAGCTGTCAAATTTCAAAATGCTGTTCACCTTCATAAAATCATCACAGGACCTGCCCTCTCCATCAAGCTTTGTGATTATCACTATGGGGATTCACTTTTTGACTCCTCTCTTACCTCCATCTTAAACATTATGTGTACTACTACTTCTTACAGAGCCCGTCCCTGCGGTTCTGGTATTCAGTAGGGTTTTAAGTTAACCTTTTCCAAATCGAACAGTATTAATATGGTGTCTTAGAAGTAGCACCCACTCAGGTGAACAAATCTTCCTTGATCATTAAGGCTTTTAAAGGCTCCCAGGGAGCTAAGCTGAGTGTATACTAGACTAGTTGTTCAGCTTTCAACCTCTTGGTGGGAATACCAGTCAAAGGTTATCAGGTATGCCTCAGGGTCTTGCTCCCTCGACATTTTTTTTCAGTTAAGGAACAACCATTTGCATTTGTATAGCTCTGACAATGGCTTCCATACCTTCTGTGACAGAGGCTATAATTTTAAAAGTTGTCAGCTATAGACATCTTGCTGCTTAGGTAGGTGTGACATTGATACATTCCACTCATCAGAAACACAACACGTACCATAGGACTTACCATTTTGTAAAAGCACAAATATGTTTTCTCTTCAGGTGGGATATATTTGCTCAGGCAGTTTTGACTATGTAGAAGCAGCAAGAGGTAAAAGACAGGATTTGTGGCATAAAATATATACCAGAAATGCCCACATTCTCCATCACTGTGGTGTATTATTGAACCTAAAACCCGAGGACCATAAAAACATGTAGTTTTATTTCATGATAAAACAAATGATAGTGGTACAGATTATTTCTTACACAAGCAGTCACACCAAACTTACTTTCTGAAAAAGGTATTTTATGCATTTTTGTAATAGTTTAGACACCTCAAAAAAGGCAAAGTCACTTCTAAAATAATCCAATAATTCCTTTCTTCAGTAGCAAGAAGCAAAAATTGAAGTTTATAGCATACAGATGCTCTCCTACAGAGTCCCTACCATTTGGATTCCTTCACAGGAAGATGTCCAGTTCTTCTCAAAGTAGTTCCTTAGAAGAACATAACACCCAAAACTGATGTTTCAAGCAACCATTCCTCTCTAAGACAAGGCAGTATCTTTAAATTGGTAGGGCTACAGCCCTCTCTTTTACATACCATTTAATAACATAATTGGTTCTTTTAACTGAACTGTGCTATTTACCTTCTTGAAGCAAGAGTTTTATGTTTATACCTTTATATCATTTTTATAAGCTATCCAGACAAGAACCATCACACTCAACAGTAGTTAACTTAGATGAGTGCTCATTTCACTGACTATGTTAACTTCTGGCTGAAGTTGTTGAACATTTGGTTTATGGAACATCCATTTCTCTGAA